>NC_068981.1:187875506-187875824 GCF_001194135.2 Octopus bimaculoides
ATGTATATATATATATATGTATATGTATATGTATGTATGTATATGTATGTATGTATATATTTATATATGTATATATACATATATATGTGTGTGTGTGTATATATATTCTTTTATTCTTTTACTTGTTTGAGCCATTTCACTGGTGCCATGCTGGAGTATCACCTTAAATGGTTTTAGACCAACAAATCAGCCCACCACTTATTCTTTGCTAGCCTGGTACTTAATCTACCGGTGTCTTTAGACGAACCACTAAGTTATGGGGACGTAGATACACCAAGATCACTTGTCAAGTGGTGGTGGTGGTGGGCACAAACACAA
>NC_068981.1:187875834-187878003 GCF_001194135.2 Octopus bimaculoides
GGCGCAATGGGCCAGTGGTTAGGGCAGCGGACTCGCGATCATAGGGTCGCAGTTTCGATTCCCAGACCGGGCGTTGTGAGTGTTTATTGAGCGAAAACACCTAAAAACCCCCCACGAGACTCCGGCAGGGGATGGTGGCGAACTCTGCAGTACTCTTTCACCACAACTTTCTCTCACTCTTACTTCCTGTTTCTGTTGTGCCTGTAATTCAAAGGGTCAACCTTGTCACACTGTGTCACGCTGAATATCCCCGAGAACTACGTTAAGGGTACACGTGTCTGTGTAGTGCTTAATTTCACGTTAATTTCACGAGCAGGCTGTTCCGTTGATTTCCTAGACAATTTCGATGATTCATTGAAAAGGGACCTCCTGGAAAGTTCCAATGACTTCCTGCAAAGATCTATGGAAAGTTCCTGGGATGGAAAATTCCGAGTATCTCATGGAAAAATCAGGGATTTCCTGGAAATTTCCGAATATTTCATGGAAAGATCCTATGATTTCCTGGAAAGTTCCGATGATTTCATGGGAAACTCCGAGGGTTTCATGGGAAACTCCGGGGACTTCATAGAAAGATCCGAGGACTTCATGGAAAAATCCTAGGGATTCATGGAAAATTCCGAAGATTTCATAGAAAGATCCAAGGATTTCAGGGTGAAATCCCGAGGATTCCATGGGAAGTTCCGAAGAATTCCGAGCACTTCCTCGGTGCTTCCGATGATTTCATGGAAAGATCCGAGCATTTCCGAATGTTAAACTAACAAACGAAAGTAACTCAATCTTAACAGATAGGATTAATTTAGTTAAATATAAACCTAGAGATGTTACTTTATTTATTTTGCTCCTATGATATAGAAGAAATTAAATTACGTTTAATGTAACCGGTAATTTAATGAAGAATCCACAATAAATTATATCTTAGTTCTGAACGCTTCCAAACACGTAACGACTTTCCCATTCATTTCGTGAATGATTGAGAGAAAAAGTAAATATATAAGAATACTGATTGCCGTTTCCAATGTTTACTGAAGACTGTGAGTAAACGTTTTCCATTGTGGCGCTTAATTTCGACTGAAATTGTTGTCTTAAATAAGATTCAATGATCGATTGTAGCTATAGGAGGAAAGTTATCGCGTGAAAGATGTGCGAGATTTCTCTTATGATTGGTTTGGAGGTGGTGGGGGGGGAGAATATTGCAATTAAAAGAAAAGCAATAAAATGCATTCTAAACAATCAATTAGATTGCAAATATAGGAAATAAAACAAAGTTTCTTTTTTCACTTAAGTAGTTATTGAGGTACAGATCGATAAAATATCTTGGAAGCTAAGAATAGACTTTGCAACTCCAACCAGAGATCGAATTAAAAAAGCACTTGATGGAGCAAATTTTGCATAAAACCACTCAGTGGATACCTGTACATATAATAGAATTAATAGCATTTGTTAGATACTAGGCCATTAAGTTGCATATCTAAATAAATGCATACACATACACACATTTATACATATACACTCGCGCATAGATAGAAATATATATGTGTGTATGCATATATGCATATGTAATATGCATTTATAATATGTATGTTTATACACATATATTCACTTGCCCACGGACACATACACACATACGGAAACACACACACTCTCACACACACGCACACACACACACACACACACACATATATATATGCCTAGTTTTTATGGAAGTAGAAATACAGATTAATGCAAGTAGCTTTTGAAATCTATATTTACATAGACTACAATCTACAGATTATTCAATAATGAAAAGAGAAAACAAAACAGAACAGTCAAGAATTATGTAAATTTTTACCCCGACAGCTGTTTCAAGCCAGCCATAACTTACGTTATGAAAGTGCCAAAGTAAGTTATGGATTTGCCTATGGTATCTCGTATTTATTACTTTTGAATGTGGTTATTATGTAAATCATGGCTATCTTAAATCATTCTTCTGTTCTGTATTGTTTTCTTGTATTATTTTGCAATAAGTATTTTGTACTCCGTATAAATATACGCCTTATGCCAACCTGCGTTCACCTGGCTTTCTACCTCTTATTTTCTCTCTCTTTGTGTACACACACACATATATATATGCATATATATATATGCATATATATATATATACATACACACATATATATTTATATATATATA
>NC_068981.1:187878501-187889775 GCF_001194135.2 Octopus bimaculoides
TATATATATATATATATATATATATATATATATATATACATATATACATATGTATATATATATATATATACATAGATATCTATATCTATACTCATATATATACACATGGTTATATTTACATATATACATATTTATATATGTACACATATATATATACATACATACATATATATATATATATATATATATACATACACACATATATATATATATATGTATATATATGTCAGTATATATAAGTAACAGTATATATATGCATACATGCATTTGTGTATATTTAATATCATCTGTGTAATACACCTTGTAGCGTGCTCTCCAAACCTCCTTTACGGGCATCGGTTACCCTCTTGCTGGATATGCATGTGAAAAGCCTTTAATATCCACAGAATTCATACAGAAGTGTTTTAACTCCATAGGATGGAACGAACATATTTTAATCCAAATCTTTTCAATTATTTCTGTGTTTTAGTATCACCTGGTAAGTGCTGAGTGCTTCACATATTACACATGTCATTTCAAGAACACGATCCAACAATAGCAGCGCTCTCGAACCAACTCACCTAAAGACGTGCAGGCACACAACTATTGTTGGACCATATTAATTTAATAATGTGTAATATGTGAAACATTCAGCAAGTACCAGCAGATAGAAATGTAGTGATTTGAATTAAAACCTGGTCATTACAGCTTACAATTGAAATACTTTTGCATTAATTTACACACACACATACACATGCGCGTGCACATATATATGTGTACACAGACATGCAGAAAGTAAATAGACACCTTTAATTTTCTAAGCGTCTTAATATGTTTTCGGCAATGTAGAATTTACAATGTAATTAGTCTTTTTCATTCCAGGTGCCATTATATTAAACATTTGCGAAGAGTAACCATGGCACGCACAAGAAATTCAGCAGAACTGTCAGATTTTCGAAGAGGTCGTATTGTGGTCAATCTGAGGTTGCTCTTAGCCAGCGAAAAATTGCCGAAAATCTTCAAATTCCTCTTGCTAATGTTAATAGAATTATAGTGCAATTCAAAAGCCAAGGAAAAGAATCAACAGATTCTCGTCCCAGCCGATCTGTGCCCTCGGAAAGGAAACTTCGCTGTTTGAAGAGAATTGTGGAAAACGAACCCCGTTCGAAGACTTCGGACATTGCAAAACAGATAGAAGTTAGTCCAAGAACGTGTGTTACATAATGTGCATAAGCTTGGGTATCATGGACGAGCAGGTAGAAGAAAACCTCTCCCTCAGCCAATAAATATCAGGAAAAGAAAAATCCAATTCATTTTGGGATAGAGTCATTCTCTCAAATGAATCCAGATTTGCATTATTTTCAGACAGTGGACGTGTTTGGGTCTGGAGGCTTCCCAATCAAGAATTTGGTTTGAAATGACTCCAACAAACTGTGAAGCATGGCGGTATCTCTGTAATGGTATGGGGAGCTGTCACCAGCAATGGTCGTTCTGAGCTGATTGAATGTGTTGGAACCATAAACTCTGAAAAATACATCGAAATACTTAAGCAAGGACTACTTCCAATGTATTCACACGATAACATAACGAAAAATGAGTTTTTATTCATGGAAGATGGGGCTCCATGCCACACAGCGAAAAGGAATCAACAATGGCTGACTGAAAATAGGATCAAAAAGCTTCCTTGGCTGAGCCAATCTCCTGATATGAACCCAATTGAAAATCTTTGGAGCATGCTAGATAGAGCTCTATGAAAACCTCGACAGAAACCTAAATCTAAAGATGAATTGTTTCGATTGTTGCGTGAAAAATGGGCAGAAATTCCACAAGAGACAATCACAAAGCTCACCAGTTCAATGGCAAAACAGAGTTTCTGAATTAAAAACTGCAAAGGGAATGTCAACTAAATACTAAAGTATGTAATCCTACCTATCGATTACATTTCAATTGTTCGCTTTGCGTATTAAATAGATTTTGAAAATTAAAGGTGTATATTTACTTCCTGCATGTCTGTGTATGTACACGCAGCTATATAATTATATGCGTGCATATATGTATACATTTATAACATAGCTTTGGTAGCACAAACAGAATAACACAGAGCTCTATTCACGAGAATATATGCATTGTGAGCTTTAATATCCAAAAGTTACAAGGGGACTTAAATACCACATATTTCGTGTACGGTACTTGCGCACGATAATTTCGGCACTTCCGTCACCTTGCCGATTCGATTAAAGCTGAAAACTACTTTGTAAAAAGTAAAGCTTATCGCCACCTAAACATGAGTGATCTTTAAAAACAAGTGATACTGTTATTTTAACCCCTGGCGGACTCCTCCTCCAGCTGGCTATTCAATGCGCTTCGCACTCGAAATATATTGCAAGTGGGGAGAAAACTCCCTACTATCCTACCTTGGAGACCACCATATCGCATGTTTTCGATCTTATTAGATCATCTTTAGTAATAGATATTCGTCTGCTAGACATAACAGTAGTCTAACTCAGCTCATAATATTGAGAATAAACAGCGTCACACAGTCAGTGGTTTTGCAACTGGAAAACTAGTTAGTGGCGTAAGATATATATATATATATATATATATATATATGTATATGTGTGTGTGTGTGTGTGTATGTATAGATATATACTTATGCGTGTGTGCGTGCGTGTGTGTGTTTACGAATGCGTTTGCGTTTTGTATGTGTAATCAGTGAGAGTGGGAGAAAGAGAAGAATGAACGTGTAAGCAGTAGAGTGAATGCATAGATAAATTCTTATATAACTTCGAGTGTATGCAATGATTATATTTGGATTTCTCATAATACTTCAGCAGTTGTACAGAAAGGAGAATGTTCAAGATAGTGCTTGTTCTAGGACCAGCTGTTCTAGAAATCATTTTTGAAAATGCAAGACTCGAATAGAGACGTTAAACGAAAATAGTTTGTGAAATTTTGAATTACACCAGTTTAATTTGAGCAACTATCCAATTATTTTCACTGATAATAACAGATAATAGTGGTTTCAAATTTAAGTACAAAGCCAGCAATTTTCGGGGAAGGGTTTAAGTTCATTATATCAATCTCAATGCTCAACTAGAATTTAATTTATCGACACTTAAACGATGAAAGGCAAAGTCGGCCTTTACGACATTTGAACCCGAAACGTAAAGACGGGCGAAATGTCGCTAGGCATTTTGCACGGCATGCTAACGATTCTACATGCTCATCGTCTTAAGATGAACTACAGCAAATATACTCAATACCACAGATTTGCTTGTCAGTTGTTTGACCTTAACCTTTTGAGCATGTCTCTTAGTGGTTGACGATATGTGCATCTCTGCTTACGAGCAGAAGTAGTGAGGGAGCATCATAGCCATGTGTTGAGTGGAATTATTTGGGGTTTGAGTAATTCACCTCATTTCGTTCAACATCCTTAAACAGCCCTTGTTCAGGGACCTATTGACCAGGTTGGGCTACTCGACCTGCAGAAAATTCTAACTGGGTCCCAACTGCAATGTCATGCGCTGTCTATGTTGATATGAGATCACCATGTTGCGCACACATGATTGTGGTGCATATGCTTGGTGTACCCTTATCAGATGGGTAGTCATCATGAGTATACTGGGTTTTGTATATTTTACCCCAGTGTCACTTTGATGGCATGCGCTGTTCTCTCACTCAATAATAATAATAATAATAACTAGACTATCCATGACCCGTTGAGTCACCGGGAAACTTTGAGTTTCCCACCAACGGAGTTTTGTTTCGTGGTTTTTTTCTTTTCCAGGTTATTTCACATGCTTTCAACGAATATGACGTTGAAATCACGTGTAAACGGTTCCTTTCCCCTGAAAAGGAAAGATTTGGATGTTTTTTCTTGCACGACCTGCTACCCCGTAACATGTATTTCTGGTCTTTTATAGCAAATAGCTGTTACGTGGAAGCATCGCGTGCTAGAAATAGCATACAAATCTTTGCAGGTGAGAAACACCTATAGAAGAAGTTGAAAACTTCTGGAAAAGTATCTGGAGTACTGAAAAGACTAACAATTAAAATGCAGACTGGATTAGACGCACAGAAGGATCCTACCAAAACTTACCAGAACAAGCATAGGAAGTCATCAAAATAGCAGACCTAAGAACGACACTCCCGAAGGTTCCTAATTGGAAATCCCCAGGCAATTATAGGGTGCCAAATTTCTGGCTTGCCTCACTCTCGTGCACACACGAGTAGTTAATCCAGTTATACAATGAAATTATGAGAGATCCCAAGAAAACACTTGACAGGGCTCTGGCATTCAGCATGCAAGTACGAAAGAGAAGATCAGGAAGGAGTGTTACAGGAGAGTTCGAGCAGTCCTAAAATCCGAGTTAAATGCACGTAACAGGTGTTAGCTATAAATTCCTTAGCAGTTCCGGTTGTTATTTACAGTTTCAATGTGTTGAACTGGAATATGAGCGAAATAAGGAAGCTTGACAGGAAAATCCGTAAGCTGCTGACCTAGAATAAGGTGCATCATCCAAAGGCAGGCGCAGATCGTTTTTATATACCCAGAGCTCAAGGAGGTCGAGGCTTGATCCAACTTAAAATCTCCTACAAAACCACCATAATTGAACCGGCAAAATATCTTGAAAATTCTTACGACTGGATGCTAAAGCTCGTTGAAAACCATGAAAGACGTAAGAAGCTACATTCTGTTATGAAGGAGAGCAAACTATTTTCAAGTGAGTTTATGCATAATACCCAGGTTGAACAGCATGATAGAAGTGTAGCAACTGTAGTTGCAAACACGGTTAAATCAATAGCAAAGTAAAATGCGTTTGAACAATTGGCTGATTGTTGGGAACAAAAACGTCTACATGGCAAATGTGTGGTCCGTAGCAAAGAAGTTGATGTAGTCCAGGAGCACACCCATCAGTGGTTACGGAACTCAGGGCTAAAGGCAAAGAGTGAAGGCTTTATCTTGGCTGCCTAAGATCAGAGCTTATTGACTCGGAACTATCAAGCCAATATGAGGGAAAATGGAGTAGACGCTAAGTACCGATACTGCAACGATGGTATAGAAACAGTGGACCACCTAATCTCTGGATGTAAGGTTTTAGCACCTGTAGAGTACAAATCAAGATATGACAGAGTTGGCCAATATCTACATTGGATAATGTGTCGGCATTGTAAAATCAAAACTGCTGACAAATGGTAAAAGCACCATCTTGAGGCTGTAAACTGAGGGAGAAAATGTAACGATTCTTTGGAAATTTCCAGTATGTACCGACCGAACCATCAAAGCAAACAAACCAGATATTGTTGTGAAAGACCAAAACAATAAAGTCTGTTTTTTGATTGACATGAGCATACTTTGTGACTATAATATCTCGGCAAAAGAATTTGATAAGCTAAGAAAATATAAAGATTTTCTAATCGAAATCTAAAAGATGTGGCATCTCAAGACGGTTACAACACCAGTGATTGTAGGAACCCTTGCAATGATCAAAATATGAACTGAAAATTATTTTAAGAATGATCCCTGGCTTACCATCCATACATGAAATACAAAAGATTGTCTTACCTGGTACGTCACACGTATTGGGAAGAGCATTGTCGCTGTGAATTTTCTTTCCCCGTTCCTCCTTTATATTCTTTGTTTACGTTTTTATCTTTTATTTTTTTCTCTGTCTATCTTTTCCTTTTTTCTATCATATGACTTTGTATGTGGGCAATTTGGTGTGTTTATTTTAATGGCCTACCAATCTATACACTGCGTTTCTGTGCCCCAGGTGTCATGAAGACACTCGGCAAGAAATGGAAACAGAATTGAAAGAAGAGGATAATGAATATAATAACAATGATAATAATTATGGAAGTGTTAATTCCTGCATGGGGTTTAACTTAGCGCTTCTCTAGATGTTGCGGAAGTTGCAACTATTTAAATCTTTTGGTAGTTTATTGGCTGAGGCGTTAGATCGTCGCACAAAATGTGTGGCCGTATTTGTTCCGAGTCTCTTCTTTTAAGGTTTATAAAATACACCAATCCAATTGAGGGGAACATAAAGGAAATTGGAATAGAGTGTCCAGTAGAACTGACAAAAGATTTGCCTCCTTGGCACGGCCAGAACAATTAAGAAAGTATTAGATAGCTGAAAAGAATTGATAGCATGGTACTGTAGGTTTCAAGTATCAAGCCCGCTACGCATGTAAGACTCCAGGAGCTCCAACAAAACCTGTGACAAAGAAAAATAATAAATAAATAAATAAATAAATAGATAAATAAGTCATTAAATAAATAAAAGACACTGTGTATTTGTTGCTTTGATATCTTGATAGCCGTGAGTTAACTTTGCTTCGCCGAGAAAACCAAAATATGTCTGGAGATGTCATGATAACGAATACAGCTCAGGCTCATTCATCTTTGCATATATCACTTTAATATTTATTTAAACTGAAATTAAGGGATTTCACGTACTATCTCCTTTTGAGAGAAACATTCATTAGCGCTAATGAGTTTTCTCATAATTACAGTTACAATTACATTAGAATTGATTAAGAATTATTTTCAGCTCTCCATCTAAAACGTTGTTGCCTGCAAGTAATTATACATTCTTCCTACTGAAGTAACCCTTGGGAAATTTTCACCTGAAAAGGATGCGTTCGAAATGCTATTGGCATCGATAAGTTATATAAATTTCGAGTCATTGGGATTGGTGAATAACGATAATAATTAATTTAACATTCTGTAGAGAATGAATAGTGCAAAGCTATGTCGTGAATTGCTATAGGGTTATTATAGAAGTGTTAAGTTCTGTATGGGGTTTAAATTAGCGCTTCTCTAAATGTCGCAGAAGCTGCAACTATAAAAATCTTTTGGCAGTTTATTGGCTGAGGCGTTAGAGCGTCGGACAAAAGGCGTGGCTGTATTTGTTCCGAGTTTCTGCTCTCTATGTTTCTTCTTTTGAGGTCTATAAAATATACCAATCCAAGGCGGTAGATTGAGGGACGTGTAAACATGTCGAATCCGGATGCCCTGCGGTAATTGATCCAGCGGTCTGAGTTCTCAGTTCAAATGCTGCCATGACTAACTTGGATGTTACATTTAACAAGTTACCCAGTTTACCAAGACGACGACGACAACGACGACGACGACCACCACCACCACCACCACCACCACTACCACCACCACCACCACCTTACACCTTGGGTGCTTTTTAGCGGAATTCATTCTAGTTCAAGTACTCGGGTTAGGTTATCGCTATGAAGATATCTTCTCTCTTTCTTCCAACCAGTGTCGATCCCCCTGCACCGGATCACGGGTACCGATGTCCCACCAGACTGAAAGATTAGATGTTGCCATGGATATTGTTCTTACTGCAGTACATGTGTGTGTGTGTTCTTGCCTGCGTGCGTCTGTATGTGTGTGTAGGGGGTGTATACTGGTTACTAATTTTCTGGCTGGTACTCTTATTTTTTATCATAGTCAGATGTTTTGTAGCTTATGGATGTTGAAGTTGTTATAGTCATGTGGTTGTGCGAGGTAGAAATGCATATTCATTGAAGTGTTATGATAATGTATACTCTTTGACGGTCATTGATGCTGTGATTTTTTGATCACCAGGACAACAGTCATTGGGCACTATTTATCTTCTTACATCCATAGTTTGTGTCATCTAGTCTCCCACTCCTGTTGTCATTTGATGATATGGAAGTATCGGTGCATACAAATGGGAAAGGTTACATTGGGCAATTGTATTCGTGTGTGATGTTGGAGTTAATGTAAATAACACGGTTTTAGTTACTTAAAATGCTGTTGTTGCTGTTACTCTTACTGTTCGTGATATTTGATTGTGGTTTGAGGTGTCGGCATCAATGTAAAACCAGAAAGCTTAGCTTCTTTCTAAAACAGAGGGCTGAGTGTTGGTTGGTAAAACCACCTATGCAGAATTTAAGCTTTCTACTTTCCACCGTATTGTCTTAGCATTGTCTTACAGGCTTATCTCGTTTAGGATGTTGTCAAGATTTCCCAGTTGTACCTAGTCTTTGGGGTCCGCGCCAATTGCGGACCAATTTTACTAGTTGTACCTCTGTTCGTCAGAAGTGTAGTCTTTTCGTGCTAGAACAACACATACCACAAACTAAAAGAACACTAACATCAACGATATATCCGTATTTTTCGTTTTCGCCACCCAAAGATCTGTCTATGTCGTGATAAAGGTACATTTCTCAATCTTGCACGAGTTAGTGGCATGCTATTGTATGAGAGCTTCTAATAGGAATATCATCACATCCAATTTCTCATGTCAGCTGATGTAAGTGGCGAAGTTTACAGAAATATTTCTTTCAGGCAATTTTTTACTGTGGTTCTATCTACGTCACGTTCGTTAACCGTCACTGTTCTATACGATATTTAATCTATCTCTCAGGTGTGGTTAATACTGACGTTGGTTTGTTCCAGAGGTGGGTCTCTTGGCTTTTCTCAGGTGTGTAAATATCTCAAGTTAAAAGTGCTCTTCATCTATTTCTGTCGCACTTACAACCCCCCCCCAAAAAAAAACAATATTCGTGGAACACTTGCGGTAAATTTTGTTCGTTGCTGCTATTGCTGCTACTACTACTACTGCTGTTGGTGTTGCATCCGGTGATGTCGATGGCTGCATCAGGTGCTGTAGCACTCGACTGATTTTATAGGAAGAAAGTTAAGACGAATTATTACAAATATTTTCACGTAAGAGAAACTGTGCTGCGAAAAATATAAATGGGCATTTATAACTAAGTCTCAAATGGTCTAGATGTTGAATTTAGCAACACGAATGCGATAGGAAGAAGTAGGTAAAAAACTAAATATTTGTAAAAATGAAGCCTAATACAATTATTGCTTTGTGCGTCTCTGCAAAATATCATTTGATTTTCTAAAATTATTTTCCAGTTATTCACTTCCAAATACAGTTCTAATGAGTATATTCACAAATATTGTGAGTAATTTTATAAATAGAAAAAACAAGCGTGTTCATCATAAAAAAAAAAAATATCAATTACATTTTTATTATTTTCGATATTTTGAAATCCAATTAGACGAAATATTGTTAAAAACATTGAAAATGAATGAAGAAAAGAAAATACTATTAAAAACAAAACGTTTTGACACATTTATATGCAAATTACATTTTATGAATGTATATATCGATATATGGAGACATACATATACATACATACATACATACATACGTACACACACTCAAACACACACACACACACGCATATATATATATATATATATATATATATATATATATATATATATATATATATATAATGCATATATAAACACACACACATATATATGCTCTGCTGTATTTATTTCGTTGTTCTGGGTTCTGAGTTCAATATCATGCATAGCTCAGCTTTGCCTTTTTTGCTTCGGGATCGATCAAATCAAATACAAGTCAAGTACTGAGGTCGTTGTAATCGACTTGCTCCTCCCCTCAAAATTGTTATACTCATGCCAAAATTAGAATGAATTATTAATAACTTTGAGTAAATTTAGCCACTGTGTTGTTACGTCTTAAAATATCGGTTTCCCATTTTGGCACAAGACCAGCAATTTCGGAATAGGTTAAGTCGATTATATCGACCCCAGTGTCCATCTGGTACTTATTTTATCGTTCTCGAAAGGACGAAAGGCAACGTCGACCTCGGCGGAATTTAATACTTCCTTAAACATTTTTTTCTACTCTTGGCACAAAGCCTGATATTTTTGGAGAAGGGGCCAGTCAATTAGATCGACCCCAGTACGCAACTGGTACTTAATTTATCGCCCCCCCCCGAAAGGAGGAAAGGCAAAGTCGACCTCGGCGGAATTTAAACTCAAAAAGTAAAGACACGAAATACCGCTAAGCATTTCGCCTCGCTCACCGCCATATACTTCTTTAAGTACCATTTTTGTCCGAATTACCGTTACTATTATAAAAACATCAAAACGCCACAACCATCAATACTACTAGTTGTAGTAATAGTAGTAGTAGTAGTAGTAGTAGCAATAGTAGCAGTGTTATAAATATTGCTATAATAGTAGTAGTAACTCGGACAATACCAATAATAATATTGATCTAAATTTTTAGTAGAAGTCCAGCATTTTCATTGAGGGGATTAGTCGACTACAGCGACCCCGGTGTTTCAACCTGGTAGTTATTTTATCAACCCCCGAAAGTATGAAAGGTAAAGTCGACCTCGGTGGAATTTGAACTCAGAATTAAGCGACGGGCGAAATACTGCTAAACATTTCGTCCATCGTGCTAACGATTCTAACGGCTCGCCGCCTTAATAATAATAGTAATATTCAAAGAAGTATTGAGCGGTGAGCTGGCTTAATGGTTAGCACTCCGGGTAAAATGCTTAGCGGCATTTGTCTGTCTTTAATATTAGTGTTCAAATTTCGCCGATGTCGACTCTGCCTTTCGTCCTATCGGGGTCAATAGAATAAGTATCAGCTGTTGTAATTGATTTAACCCCTGACCCCAAATTGCTGGCCCTGTGCCAAAATCTTGAAACTATTATTTAAAGAAATATTAACTAATTATTAATATCGAAGTAAACAATCCTCTTTACTTGCTGTTTTTCGCGTACTGCTTGTTAATTATTCTTAATTATCATCACCTGACGCTGTTTGAATTCATCTTACAGCTGTTAAGAAGTGAGGACTTATTTCAACAAACAGTAAACAACATTTAAAACAGCTGGCTAAAATAATAGATTAATTCAGTTTCAAAAAGTCAATAGTTGTGTATAATACACAATAGGAAGACATCTTGGTTATTATTGGTTTCTTTATTGTTTCTTCTTTTTCTTTTTAAATGTATTTTCCAACGCAAGTGGCAGTTTCAGTTGTCCTTCAGCAATACATGTATTTATTTTCACATATAATCATTAAAACAATATTGTTGTTAATTTTTTTCTAGTGGTCATGTTTAATATTTGAGCATTCTCTTCTCCGATGTGGAATGGTTATAGACAAAGTATTCTCCTATTTATAGTATACTTTTTATAATAATCATGGGTTCTATTTGCCATCAATGTTATAATAACATATTTCCGTTACGATTTTGTTTCTGAAACCAAAAACTGCAATGAATTCCCAAGTATCTTCTATTTGGCTCAACTGATATTTTGTATCAGGTATGACTGTGTTCAGGTGCTGGCGCGGCTGTGTGATTACAAACTCACAATGTAACCACGTGATTTCGGGTTCAGTCCCACTGCACGTCACCATGGGTGAGTGTTTTCTACCCTAGCTTCAAGCCCACTATATAT
>NC_068981.1:187889785-187891053 GCF_001194135.2 Octopus bimaculoides
ATATATATATATATATATATATATATATATATACATATGGATAGATAGATATGTAGGTATGTATATGTATATGTAGGTATGTATACCGCAGGCTTCCACACATTTCCCTTATATGTACGTGTGTGTGTGCGCGCGCGAGTATGCATCTGTGATTTTTTTGTGCTAGTGTTTGTCACCCTACCACCGCCTGACAACCGGTGATGGTTTGTTTGCGTTCCCGTAACTTAGTGGTTTGCCAAAACAGACGACAGCATAAATATTAGACCCTTAAAAAAATCCCCTAACTAATGCAGTCGATTTGTTCGATTAAAGCTCTTCAAGGAAGTGCCTAAGTACTGTCGTAATCCAATTCCTGAAGCAAATATTAAATAAAGATAAAAGTATAACTAATGTGTATATTTATGCGGTACGTTATGAATTTCAAAACAGCGAGAAATGCATTATTTGTAATTAAGTTATAATTGAAATCAAGAATTAGCTTTCACAATTATATATTTAATACTTCATTTTTTAATTCTTTCATTCGTTGAACTGCAGCGAGGATTGGGTATCGCTTCGAAGGGATTTAGTCGAAGAAATCAACCCCAGTACTAATTGTAAGGTCTGGTACTTACTCTATCGGTCGTTTTATGCCGAACCGTTAAGATACTGGTGCATAAACAAACCAGCACTGGCTGCCAAGTGGTGTTAGTACAGATACAAACACAGAGACCCACATACTTATATATATACATATTCACGATAGGCTTCCTTCAGTTTCCGTCTAATATGGTGGTTCTCAACCGGAGTCCATTTAAGGTTTTTGTTGTTAAAGGTTCTTTGCAATGAGTTGGTTATATTTCTACAATACACAAAATAATTATTTTTATACACTTTATTATGATATTTAATTTTAAAAATATTATACGATTTATTTTTAAGCATCGAATGGCTATGCAGATCCATCCGAATAAAATAGAAATCGAAGGAGTTCATTGACAAAAAATGGTTGAGAATAGATACAGTTTGGGACCAGTGACGTCGCAACTTGTTCCTATAGCTGAGTGAACTGTAGCAACGTGAAATAAAGTGTCTTGCTACGAACACAACACAGTCCGGGTGGGAATCGAAGTCAAACCCTCGCAATCGCGAGCCCTATGCTTTAATAACTGAACCATGCGCCTTTTATGCATGCATCTATCTATGTATGTACGTATTTATGTAGTATGTATGTATATTTGTGTGTGTATGTATGTATGTATGTATGTAGGTATGTATGTATGTATGTA
>NC_068981.1:187892188-187892939 GCF_001194135.2 Octopus bimaculoides
TAAATGTGTGTGTGTATGTATGTATGTATGGACGTATCGAAAGTATCAGATAAGGGAGAATTATAATTAATATGAACTGCTTTCTACGCCACGAGTAATTATGTGACTGTAAAATAAGAACTTGACATAGGGAAATAAAAAGGTAATGCGAGATGATGTGCTAAGTGTTGGCAAATAATTGCTATTCAGGAAAAAACTTTGTTATGTTATTGTTTTCTTCACGCATAAATTTGCCACATTTCGGTGAAATGCCGCCATTGCTCACTGACTTAATGTCTGCACAATCTCTATAAATAGTCTAAAAAATACTTGATGAAGGCGACTCCAATTACATTACACACGTAAAGATGAAATGCAATATCCCGTCTTTGCATTACTTCATACGCAATTAAGCTGAATGAATATATTTATGTATGAATGTAGACATCTATCTATCTATCTATCTATCTATCTATCTATCTATCTATCTATCTATCTATCTATCTAGCTATATTTTATTCTTTTACTTGTTTCAGTCGTTTGACTGAGGCCATGCTGGAACACCGCCTTGAAGGGTTTTATTTAGTTGAACAAACCAACCCCAGGACTTATTTTTTAAGTCTAGTATTTATTCTATCGGTGTCTTTTGCCGGATTGCTAAGTTACGTGGACGTCAACACATCAACACCGGTTGTCAAGCGGTAATGGGGAGACAGACAGAAAGGCACACACACATAAATATATGCATATATATATATATATGTGTATATAT
>NC_068981.1:187893309-187896705 GCF_001194135.2 Octopus bimaculoides
TATATATATATATATATATATATATATATATATGAAATAGGTAATATTCCGATGCTTCAAATTTTGCTCCGAGCAGACGTTCATCAAATGACGTCAGCTTAATAATTACTTTTCTCGCATCATCGCTCGTTAAAATATCTTTATACATACGTACATACATATATACACACAGGCACACATGCATACATGCATACGTATACATTCACACACACACACACACACACACACACACACATATATACATATGCATACATGCATAAGCATATATATATATATACATACACACACACATACACCCCTATCAATTTATCTATCCATCCATTTACATACATACATATACGAGTATTAAATTTCTCGCCCGCTATGTATATGTGTGTGTTTGTGTTTGTGTCAGAGTCTATGTGATGTGTGCATTAAAACAACACAAATATTTTCAAGCTGCAGCATACATATTCGGTCATCATTTTCCAATGAACAGTAAGTGAAGGATTTGCTTTGAAATTTCCCAGAAAAAATTCAAGTATGATCGTGCAAATTATACTCGAGTGATTTCTTTATCTATGATTGTGTTTGGGTGTATAATGATGGCGGCAAAGCTCAAATGAATTTGCATCGCGTCAAAACACATTTGTCTCGCGATTACCAAATGTATTTCGAAAATGCAGTGGTGTTCAATATATGGCTATGCTATATGACTTGATGAGATACCTCAGTGATTCTCCAAGGTTTCTCTCTGAGCCCAAAACAGCTATGCTGCTCGTGAAAAGTTCAGCAACGTGTACAAAGATTATTTTCTTGGCGATAGAGCCCTATGTTTCAGTGTTTCGGCACTCGTAACTTTCTCTCGTAACTTTCTCTCCCTCCCCCTCCTTAAACGTATATATATATATATATATATATATATATATATATATATATATACACACACACACACACATATATATATATCTGTGAGCATGTGCGTGTGTGTGTGTCCGAGTGCGTGCGTGTGTTCGTGTGTGTGTGTGTGTGTGTGTTTGTTTGTGTGTGTGTGTGTGTGTGTTTTTGTGTGTGTGTCTATGATTTCGAATAGGCTGGATAATATTTGACGCCAGGATAAGTTAGAGAGATAAGCGGATAAGTAAAAGAAAAAAACTACTACGCGGACAAACCAGCAGACATACTTACAAACAGATAGATAGATAGATAGATAGATAGATAGATAGATAGATAGATAGACAGATAGATAGATACACGGAGGAAGTGAGAAGTTAGATTAAATGAAGTAGTACAAAAAGAAGAGTTTTTTGCTCCAGATTCCCACAAAAATATGTGTACAGCGTGTATGCTGACATGTATACACCAACCACCAAATACAACGTGTGCGTGTATACGTGCGTTTTCAAAATATCATATTGATACGAAACATACGTTGATACAATGTGTCTGTAAACATTTTCCAACGTTGAATACGACAACGGCAATTACAAATATCTCTGTGAAAAGGAAATACATGTCCAAATAAGGCTAGGACCACGGGCCATACGTCCCCTGCCTACTTCAGGATCACAACACATAAATATACTGCAACATCATTTCTTTTCCTCAACAGGCGCTGCCCTATTTCACGTTGTCCCGAAAGAGATCAAAAGGAAAATGATCCCATTACCTATCAACGGAATCTGGACAAATTTCTTCAAGGAATACCAGATAAGCCACATATACTTGGATTGAACTTACTTAACAAGAACTCCCTACTCGAATAGACCATGATACATACAAAACTTGACTTAAAAAGGATTTAGCTAATCCTATCAGGGGCTGGTATTAAGTTAGATATGACCTGGACCAATCTTTGATCGAAACCTATCTAAGTTATCTAAGTTATTGAGGCTGTTATGGCAATCAATACACTGCTTATGCAATTGCTACATAGATATGAAATTATTTACGATGCTTTGGACAAAATATAAAAATCCTAAAGAGGCTGTAAACTACCCCGTTAAGTTTCTCAAAAGCATGACGTTATTTCATATATTACGTCG
The DNA here is from genome assembly GCF_001194135.2 of Octopus bimaculoides. NCBI lineage: Eukaryota > Metazoa > Mollusca > Cephalopoda > Octopoda > Octopodidae > Octopus > Octopus bimaculoides. Next base: position 187,895,334 of record NC_068981.1, read on the forward strand.
CAAAATACTCATACGAGGAAAAGCATTTTGTTATATCTCAAGCTACAGCTATCTAGCACCTTCGGATGATTTCTACTTAACCGCTACATAACTGCTACTCGACTGCTACTCAACACTCTACCACGGCCAGACTACCTCTATTTATATGTCTTGGGAGATCCTACTTCTTCGCCTGGGGGCGTCGACATAACACATTTATCTTTTATCTTTTAGTCATTGAATTGTGGTATGGCTGGGGTACTGCTTCCAAGGGTTTAGTTGAACAAGATGACCCCTGTACTGATCTTTAAGACTGATCTCTTTTGCACAACCCCTATGTTACAGGGAGAGAAACCAACACCGGTTATAAAGAGGTGGTGAGAATAAAAAAGATATACACATTTATATATACAAACAAGGCGTTCTATTAGAAAGTGCTGTGCAGTAGGATTGAAACCGAAACATGTGATTTCAAACCAAGCATCTTAAGCACACAACCATGCTTGTGCTTATGCCTAATCATTCTTATCAGAAACTCGGATTGATCCACATTTACGCAATGACATAAGGTGGATCGTTAAGTAGATAATGTTATATGTCGTCCGACTGACCCTATTGTTGAGTCGGCGACGCATTTATCATAAGACTTTCCATTATTTTTACTAAAATCCCATTTAAACTGAAACTGCGGCAGTTTATAATTTTGTGGCTGTCCGTTAATAAATTCTAAGAACAAATATTGACACCGGCTGGACTACGCGTTGAGAATTCCTACTTCGCCGTTGACCATTCTGATGTACGTAAGTCAGGTGCGGGGTACAAAAAGACCTGTGTGTGAGTGTGATCCAAAAAATACAATGAAGAACATTGTTTATAAAGAAATTTTTCCTATAATAATTTCCTATAATTTTCTAGCTTGGTGACGTTCATTCAATAGAGGATACACGCGCGCGTGCACGCACACACACACACACGCACACACACACACACACACACACACACATACACACACACAAGCTGAGACATAAATACGTTGAAAGAGACACATGCACAAATATGGGTGTATTGCTTAGAGCCAGCTCTAATTTGCCTGGACTCCACCTCCGCTTATTGGACGCAAGATATTTGTTACCTTGTACGGTCTGAGCGCTAATTGTCAGTATCTATTATACGTTTTTTCTTTTGTTTTGATGTATTCATATCAATTAGGTACGTGTAAGTGTATGTGATTGTGTCCGTGTGTATATACATACATACATACATACATACATACACACATACACACACACACACACACACATACGCACATACACACACACACACACACACACATATATATAGACAGATAGATGCATATACATACACGCGTGCTTACATATATGAGCTTATATAT
>NC_068981.1:187897940-187903772 GCF_001194135.2 Octopus bimaculoides
ATATATATATATATATATATATACAGATTTTAAATATAGATGTGAATGTATTATGATATACATTTCATATCTTACGTATTAATTCTCTTGAGCTTATCTTTCTAAGTAATTTTCTTTGATAGAATTCCGTCAAGAAATACAAATTCCTGGATGATAACCGCTATCAGTAATTGATATGGAAATATTTCGCGTGATGTCCGTATGTATATGTGATATTCTGTTCGCTTTTAACAACGGTATGTTTGAACCGTGTAAATAGAGATGCGTTGAAGACAAGCTTAATAGGCTCTATATATTGACGATCTAATGGTTGTGAAGGTTTGTTAACAGGAAGTAGCAGTAATTTAATTTTGAGTGACATATACTTGTGAAGTACTTCTGTATATGCGTAGGTGTACATTTCGTAATGTGTGTGATAATGATATCCAGTTATGTCTCTATGCACGCATGTATGTATGCATGTCATTATTCAGTTTATTTCAAGATTTCTTGTCAATAGAGAAAGAACCGGTTTCTAACCTAGATCCAAGGCTCCTTCATTGGAATTTCTACATCAACAACGGTATTTGTGTTTGTATGTATGCATGTATGTGTGTGTATGTATGTATGTATGCATACATGCATGCATGTATGTATGTATGTATGTATGTATGTATGTATGTATCTATGTATGCATGTATGTATGTGCAGATTTATAAGTTTTATGTATGTATTCTCATGCATATAGTTGCATATCTAGACATGCTCATATATATTTAAATGATAAACTTCTGCAAAGTTTTACAGAATTTTACAGTTCCAATGATGGATTGGATCTGGAGTCTTCAAATTAGCTTTCTGGTTTTGAGAAACCTAATTTCTCCAGATTGGTATTAAGGCAACGTGTTACATGTATATATGTATGTATGTACGTATGCGTAAAGTATGTATAAATACATGTATATATGTATGTATTTATGAATATATATATACATACATACATACATACATACATATATGTATATATATATATATATATATATATATATATATATATATATATATATATATATATATATATATATATTATTCTCTCAATTATCCCCTCTTTCTATCTATCTATCTATATATCTATCTATCTATCTATCTATCTATCTATCTATCTGTCTATCTATCTACCTGTCAGTCAGTCTGTCTGTCTGTATGTAGTGTTATTCCACTTTATAATATATATGGCTCCAGTAAAATATGTCAGGCAGTGTGAATTTTGCTATTTATATTAATAGTAATCCTTGTTTTCATTTCGAAAGTGCTTTTTGTAATTAGTCTTTCCAAAATGCTATTTTGCTGACGTTGTTTTAAAGTGTCATAACAATTCCAGTATGTATTCATGCCTTCGTAACGGTTCGTGGTACGTTTTGTTTTTAAAATTGTATGTATGTATGTATGTATGTATGTATGTATGTATGTATGTATGTATGTATGTATGCATGTATGCATACATGTGTGTATGCATGAATGTATGTGTGCGCATATGTATATATGTGTGTACGTTTGTATGTGTACTGCATATTCATGTGCTTGAGTGTTTGTGTGTTCTTATGTATGTGTGTGTGTGTCTGTGTGTGTATGTGTACCTCGGTCACATGTCTGAGTGTGTCTGTGTGATTATGTACTGAGTCTGTATGTGTGGACATGTGTCTCCATATGTGTCCTTATAAGGCAAAAGTGAATGACTCTCCCAAGTCACAACGGAATATGCTTCAACACACGAACTCACACAAAGAATCTTGCAAACCAAATCCAAAAGCGACATCTTACGTAGAGCTTTTAGTAAAACTTACAATAGGGATTGTTGAGATGGTGCTATATTGCAGTAGTAGATAGATTGATGGTAATGGTAGTGGTGGTAATGGTAGTAGTGGTTTTGGTCATGATAGTAGTGGTGGTAGTAGTGGCGGCATTGTTTGTGAAGGATGTGGTGACTACCATCTGCTCCAACCCAGACACCCGGAGACCCAAATAATAGTCTTTTATAACCATTCCCTTTATTTCTCTGACTAAGCCCTGAACGTACTTGAAAAAAATATAATAAAATAATGTGATCTCAGACTGTTTTTAAATTTCGAACACAATTAAATTTTACTAAATGCAAGAGAAACAATATTCAGCTTAGAGATGGAATATTAGCCATAATGTAAATATAATTTTATCACATTTTCGCAGGGGAACTTAAAATTATGTTTCCAAATATCAAAGACACCGGGGGTCGTTTTACATTGAACTTTACATCAATTAATCTCGTGAGTTCTGATACCACATTTATATAGAAAGGCAAACGTGATTGCACCAAGCAACTAAAGACAGGTTGTGAAAAGATAAAAATAGTGAGACGTCTGAATTAAATTGAGAAGCACAGATCATGAAAGTTTTCTGATCAATGAAGATCTGCAAATCACCATCCATCTTATAACCTCTACAGCCACATTATTGACAGAAATTCTTATATAAATTGATGAGATTAAAAACACCCTCTTGTGTGATCAGAATATCTATTGATGATCTAATGTGGCTGGACGCACGCGATCGCTATTCCAACTAGAAATAGCAACCAAATCATTTCCAAATTATACCCTGCCGTCTTAAAACAAGAGAAACGTTTATTTGATTAATAACCATAGATATATGATGTCTGAGACAAAAACAGACGTGCTTTGTGATCATAAGTCTCGTAAATCAGGTGCTGGCTAGAGATAAATGACGACATTGTGAATACTAATATCATGTTGAATCATGTGGTCCGAGAATCGCCCTGACGTAAACTATATCTTTTTACGATAATTAATACGTATATTTTCGTTTCCTAAACCTCGAAAATACCTGTAATCTAAACTAACATAAATCTTTCTGATGATTAGACTGCCTTCAATTTTTCGGGGTCCGGATCATTCTAAAAGTGAATGCGTGTAGCCTAGTGGTTAAGGAGTTCCACTCACAAATCGCGAGATTGTGTTTTCGATTATCGGATCAGGTGGAGCGTCGTGTTCTGGAGCAAAACACTTAATTTCTTGTTGCTCCAGTCCACTCAGCTGGAGCAGCATGAAGTAACCCTGCAAAGTACTGGTGACAGTAATGTCAAAGGGTGGGGCCATCATCATCATCATCATTCTAAAACAGAAACATATGTTTTATGATTGACTGACAAATTTTGTAAGCCAATATATATATTATAATTTAATATATATAATTTGATAAATTGGCGAGCCCGCAGATTCGTTAGTAGGGTGAGCTAAATGCTTAGCCGTATTTCGTCCGTCTTCATATTCTGAGTTCTCGTTATTTGGCCAGTCAGTAATATGTTTGAAACTAGAGAAATGCAATAGAATTGGGGAAAACAAGCGAAATTGAAATGAAATTCTACGGTCGCCGCTCATAAAAATGCACTAGTTGCACTAACAACACTGTTAAATGCTTTCACGCATTATTTTCACAGATTTGTTTATAATTATTCTCATATTCAAAGAATAAGGTACATTTTAAATTCACGTAGAATTATTTATAAATATGATTTGTTTTTGTGTGCTAGTATATGCACAGATATTTGTGGATATTGCTTGCATAAAAACTAAATCGTTCTTTACAAACAATTTCATTAATATTTCCTTGTTGTGATTGCTACGTGTAACTGAATTATTCTCTAAGTGTAAGAAGATATCACCTTTAGGAATTTCAAATATAATGATTATTAATATAACAATGTGTAATTCATTTTCCTGCCAATTTTGTAAATATTTAGGAAAGTATAGCTAATATTTTCCTTTCTTGCTTTTTGTTTTTGTTTGATAAATTATTCATTTATGTTTTAAATTTTAAGCCTATTTCAAAAGTGTTGATTATATACAATCAATATATGACTAGTATCAATTGTATTAATTGAAGAATGTTTAAACAGAAAGTCAAATTCTGAAGTTAGAAATCAATATTTAAAAAAAAATATCTACTCTAGCTTTTAAATACTTTCCCAACTTGAACCCTTGTTTTCCCAGCCTGGCTAGAATTTGTATAAACGAGTAGATGTTTTGTTTACTGATTTCTATATCGGAACAAACATTTTCGGTTTAGCACTCAATACCCAGGGTATTCGTCCCTGTGGAGACCAAATCTCTAGTGACTCACTGGCGTCCTGAGCGAAGCCTTGTGTCTTTAACACACAAGTTTCTCTGACATGGTTCTCTGCGACAAAATATATCAATAGTCGGTCCATATTTTTATGCACATTATAAATGCTGTACATATCGGTATTTTTATCTGCTTTAGATCCGTTTGTTTAAATTAGGAATAGACTAATTTTTTAAAATCTGTTACAGACTATTGTAAAATAACGGTTGTAACTGTTATTTTCATGAAAACGTACATAGGAATAGTGCCAACAAGATAGATTGAAGATCTTATCGGAAAGCTTTCACAAAAGGTAAGATATTTAACGTTTACTACATCATTATCACATCTAGAAAGTTAAGTCAGGGAATGATGATTACTTTCCACGTAAAAAGAAAATAGAAACATCATAACAACAATCATTGGTAGATTCTTGAAAGTTAGAAGCTCGTCCAATGTTTATGAAATTAATTCCTTTTGATTTTGTTGTAAAGATATATTTAAAAGAGTTTTACTTTGCATTAAAAACATATTGATACGTCTTTCTTACGGATGCTTCTTAAATGGATCTAAATAACTACAAGTATTTGTTGCCATGTAATGTCTAACTCCATTTGATTGATAGTGATGCAGTATCTGTCGACCTTTCGTCATTTAATCTGTGGTATCATGTGTACAACCAACTGACATATTAACAACTGTTATGCGTATAGAAATTTTATAAGAGAAATAATAAACTCGGCAATTTATGAGTGATATATTGAAACCACGTTTCACTAAGTGTTAATATATTCTAAATGGTATCTGGAAACATCATATAGTTATATACTTGGGGGAAATATACAGTTAACAGACAGTAATTGGTAAAGCGTTTAAACGAATTTCTCTCATAGTTTTGTTCGTTACATTTAGAATGATTATAACGCTGTTGGTGTTGCGATTTATAGTTTGAAACCTGTTTATGGTCCGCTAATTACATTTTATGATGGAAAATTTCATAGAGCTATAATGATTCTCATTTGGAGGTCTCGTAACGTTTAAAATTCTTTTCTTTTGGCATTGTGTTCAACCATACTGCTGATTTAAAACTCTGCTATTTTCATATTTCAGCTTCAGACCTAATTTTCAACCAGGAAATTCGATATATTTCTTTTGGTTGGAGGAGATATTTTGAACAACCTACAATTTTACACATAACTAATGGGTTGTCAAATAATTTTGTTTCTTTTTTTCCCTACTACTTTTTGTCTACTTAGAACATGATCGTCACATGGCTGGAAAGAAGTAACATTCATTCAAATTTTTAAAACGATAAACAAAATGTTGCAGATGAAAAATAGAGCTAAAAAAAACACAAAAAAAATTTAGAAAGAATATAAAAAACCCTACGAAGAGAATATTTTTCGTGTTAATTTAGATAATGCTGGAAAGAATTGAAATAAATGAAAACTAAAAACGAAAGAATTTACCTGACAAACGGAGAAATGAAATATCGGTATGCTTTTCTGTGAACATCATGTACTACATACTATCAACGTAAAAAGAAAATACTAGCCAAGTCTGGATTAAACTAACAAGTATTGTATGATAGTTGTGTACGAAATATACGTATATATATATGCATATATATATAGACATATATATGCATATATATGTATATATATGCATATATAAATAAATATATATATATATATA
>NC_068981.1:187904626-187907129 GCF_001194135.2 Octopus bimaculoides
TGTGTGTGTGTGTGTGTGTGTGAATGATTTTTTAAATTTATGTTGAGTTATACTGAATAGTTACACAACATGTATTATTGAGTACATAATAGCAATTCTTTTACAAGAATAACGTTGGCAGTTACTTCGAAGTTTCAGTTCACGTAGTTTCTGCCACAATATGTTGAATATGTTACATAGACCGAAACTTCGAATTCAGTATTGATACTATTCTTGTAAATGAGTAATACATAACATAAAATAATGAGGATTTAAAATCCGAGCTGGTTTCTTATGGACACTCTGATATAATCCAAATGTTGTTAACCACATCAAATGATCGGGAACATTCGGAGTCATTTAAGATAAACAATTAAACCGTAGTTTACTCGACTGGTAAACCAATACAACGTATATACGTATATAATCAAGAAATCATATTGAAGAGTGGTAGGTGGCGAGCTGACAGAACCGTTAGCCCGCCGGGCGCAATGCTTATCGGTATTACGTGTGTCTTTACGTTTTGAGTTCAAATTCCGCCGAGGTCGACTTTTTCTTTCATCCTTTCGGGTTCGATAAATTAGGTACCAGTTGCACACTGGGGTTGATCTAATTCACTGGCGCCCTACCCAAAAATTTTGGGCCTTGTGCCTAGAGTAGAAAAGATTATAAAAGAATGGGTGAATTAGACATTTTCAAATTTTTAAAAAAAAATATTTTCTTCATATTCCACTCCTGAACGTGTTTCAGAGAGATAAGTCTCCCAGAGTCATTTGCTATAGCACTAAAGTGCATTTATATGAATTATATTAAATCAATTATAATACACATTCATCTAAGGATTGACAAATCTTATGCGTACACACACACACGAACATATATATATATATAGAGAGAGAGAGTTCACAAAAAAAAACAACAGACGAAGACAAGTGGTGTAGAAAACAAACACATGTATTAGTTTAACGCTCGGGAATTGAAAAAGTCTTTAACGTTTCGAGCCTACGCTCTTCCACAGAAAGGAACACAGAAAGAAACAAGGAGAGATACAAATGTGTGTAGTGGTTAGCGATCTATCATGACTTCACTGAAACTAGTACTTGTCTGTTATTTTATTTTATCGACTTCGGTGTAATGAAGGCAGTTGCCCTCGACAGTATTTAAACACAACTGGAAGAAAGGTCCCTGAGCATTTTGTCTGACATACTAACTATCTGCCAGTTCGCTGGTATTTTATATTTTGTCGTTTTTATGTTATTAACAGTTTTTATTAGATTTCCAGAACTACGTAAAATCATCGCTTTAAAATATAAACCACCCTAAATGTTGTCCACGCTTTCTTGTAATATGTCATCTAATACGAATATGGAGTATGATTGCCCGTGGTTATGTAGTAAAATTATCTCGAAAAGCATATAAAGATATTGGTATCTTAAAATCTTTTGAAATCTTTAGACGGTTAATCAATCTTTTTTTCTTTTTTCGTAAACTTTATATATGGTAAATGCATCTGCAATGTTTTATTCTATCTCTATTTCTGATTGGAATTAGATTTATATTTAGATTTAGATTGTTCCTCAGTTGAGAATCTGACACTAGATTAAGAAGCTGATGTGGGTATTATGTATTAAAGGGATTTATAGAATTAATCTCATCGTTATTTTTACTTTCATATTTTTGCGATATGATGCATTCATTCAACGAAATCTATTTTTTCACATCAGCCATTGCTTCTTTCTTCGCCATTCTTCCTTATTCTTCTGGAATACAAAAATCTTCAGTCTGGTTCCTGAAATTACATTTTTACGTTTTCTTCTAACATTTAGATTTGAACTTTTAGGCGGCGAGCTAGCAGAATCGTTAGCACGCCGGGCGAAATGCTTAGCGGCATTTCGTCTGCCATTACGTTCTGAGTTCAAATTCCACCGAGGTCGACTTTGCCTTTCATCCTTTCGGGGTCGATTAAATAAGTACCAGTTACGCACTGGGGTCGATATAATCGACTTAATCCCTTTGTCTGTCCTCGTTTGTCCTCTTTATGTTTAGTCTCTTGTGGTGAATAAAGAAATAAATATTTTTATCTATCTATCTATCACTCTATCTATCCATCTGTATGTCTGTCTATCTATCTATCTATCTATCTATTTGCATACTTATGTAACTATCTATCTATGTCTGTATTCTGTTGGTATGTCTGCCTGTCTGTCTCTCTGTCTGTCTCTCTGTCTGCCTGACGGTCTGTGTTTGTGTGTCTGTTTATCGATCGACCAATCGATATATCTTTCGATCGATTTATCTATCCACCTTTCATCACCGCCATCATCATCATCATCATCATCAGCAGCAGCAGCAACAGCAGCATCGCCATCGTCAGCAATCTTTTCTTTTTTCTTCTTATCAATTGGGTTCTTCCTCTTTCTACTTACTCTTCCACAGCAGCAGCGTAACAACTACTACTACTACTCCGACAAACTACTACTACTACTACTACTACTACTACTACTACTACTACTACTACTACCAC
>NC_068981.1:187909042-187910814 GCF_001194135.2 Octopus bimaculoides
ATATATATATGCTCGTCCCCCCACCATCGCTTGAAAGGAGAGAGGGGAAATAAGCTATATTAAATCTCTGAACGAGATGTAAACTGTAACAGCACGGAATCGTAAAATATATGTGCCAACTAAATATGCTTGAATTTAATTCAATATTTTCCATTTCGGTGAGCTCTTTCATAAATTACTATTATGTAAAACAATCATGTTATACACTTACAAAGTTTACATTCATATATCTAGCTACGACATTTCGTCCCTCTATTATGAAGTCGAAATTAATTTTCGAGCTCATTTCTTAGTTTAAACACATAGAAGCGTTTCGAATTGTAAATTATTCGAAAATGTATTCCCGATAGTTCTGGCTGTTTCTATATATAATTGGTTTAGGTGATACAGTTTCTTTAAATATTACAACACATTTTGCGCAACTTGCTCTTCGATTCAATTGAGGTAAAGATATTAAGTTATCGCAAAACTTTGAGAGCTTAACTCCCCAAAGCACAGAAATTTGGTCTGATATCTAGATATTGTATTTGACTAAGTGCCTTGATTTAATTTTCCTGTACCTATTTGTTTTAGCTTTACCTATGTGGTTTTTATATATATTATCAATCTTCGATCTCGTTCTGTTTTATTTAGCCGTCTCTCTAATATACTTAGCATAAGAAAAACATTCTCAATATAATTGCGCAGTTATTATAATTTAATAAAGCAGTTCATTCCCGTAATCTGGTTTTGAATTCTTTTCTTAATGTTGATTTTAACTTCTTTGGGTGCACTCACAAGTATTTGCATATCGAATTAATTATTCATAAATAATTTCTCGTTATTTTCGACTTTGAATATAATTACTTTCCATTCGTTGGTATATTTAAACGTTGTGAATTCATCTTGTGATGAAAACCAGATCATATCGGAGATAATATTTTGCAGACTTCCTCATCCTGACACACAACACTCAGTGACAAAAATGTTATTAGCAGAGACACACAAGATGAAAATGAGGGCCCAGCAAAGTAATTGTTGGTGGAGGGGTCGACAGAAATGTCCAACGTAGTGTGATAATATATACTGCAGTTGCAACTTTCAGTATCTAAACCTCGCATGTCTTGCAAAAACACCTCCAGTGATTAACATATCCACTTTCCGGACAGACGCGTAGTTTTAACTACAGAAAAATATTCATTTCTACTCTAGGCACACGGCCCAAAAGTTTGGGGGAGGGGGCTAGTCGATTTGATCGACCTCAGTATGCAACTCGTACTTAATTAATCGACCCCGAAAGGAAGAAAGACAAAGTCATCTCCGGCGGAATTTGAACTCAGAACGTAAAGACAGACGAATTACCGCTAAGCATTTCGCCCAGCAGCCAACGCTTCTTATTTCTTTATTACCCACAGAGGGCTAAGCATAGAGGGGGCAAACAAGGATAGACAAAGGGATTAAGTCGATTACATCTACCCCAGTGCGTAACTGGTACTTAATTTATCGACCCCGGAAGGATGAAAGGCAAAGTCGACCTCGGCGGAATTTGGACTCAGAACGTAACTGCAGACGAAATACCGCTAAGCATTTCGCCCGGCGTACTAACGTTTCTGCCAGCTCACCGCCTTAATGACAGAAAAATATTACAGTAATATACGACGTGTTCTTACTTTCAGGTACCTGTTCTGCTTTTGTGTTATATTTCAAACTTGTAATATTGGTTTAAAATAGTGGCACAAACCAGCATTTCGTCTGGCGTGCTAACGATTCTACCAGCTCGCCCCTTTCGATCT
>NC_068981.1:187910912-187914380 GCF_001194135.2 Octopus bimaculoides
ATATATATATATATATATATATATACATATATGCGAAGGCTTCTTGTAGTTTCCCTTGATCCAAATCCACCCAGAAGGATTTGGTCGGTCCAGGGCTAGTAGAAGATACTTACTCAAGGTGACACGCACACATTAGGATCGTACCTGAAACCATGCGGTTGGTAAGCAAACTGCTCACTACAGAACCACACCTGTATAATATCTAAGTTCATTTTCCAATATTTATTTCGACGAAAGTTGAACACTCACTTATTTTTCTTTGCTTCTTTGTCTCCTTTTCTCTCTCTCACTTTCTTTGTTTCTCACTTTCACTTTCTTTCTTTCTTATTTGAAAAGTGAATTGTTTGCGAATAGGTTCTCGTTTTTGCCAGTTGTTTCTGACTTCCATCTATTTATACAATATCACATAGTCTTCAAGTGTTATTGACACTAACAAGAAAGCATCTATTAAAGAGCTGCATTTATTTAATTTATGAAACACACTACGCACATACAGACATAAACAAATAGATATATATATATATGCCCATACAGTAGTATACACACAGACACACAGACACAAACACACACACACACACACACACACACACACACACACATACACATTCATTCATACATACATTCGCATCTATGTATGTACATATGTATGTATGTACATATGTATGTATACATGTATATATGTATATATAAAGTATATTTATAGCCACGTACATGCGCGCACACACACACATACATATGGACATTCATGCATACACACATGCATTCATACATACATACATACATACATACATACATACATACATACGTACATACGTACATATAGTCGTTGGAAACGTGATAGCTTTATCATTTATATATCCCTCTCACTAATCCTTCATTATTGTACATAAAGATATTTTTCTTTTGTATCTATGAAGTATTTATTCACATAATTTAATATAACAATACATCGCAGGAATTCGATTTCGTGTATTACTCTAGTGTTGATTTTTACCGAGTTTGAATACATTAGCGAAACTTTTCTTGCTCGGTGAATTATTTATGAATACGTTCCTTATTTTTCATGTTATTCCTGTATATCATGTTTGCATGGTATAATATTTTGAAGCAGTCACAAAACTTAGAAGTCATTTCAATTTTGTTGACGATGGTATTAAGTTCTCAAACGCTCAAGCAAATATCAATTCGTTTCGACTGTATTTATGTTTTCTGTACATATTAGAACGATTATACTTTGAAGCGATTCCTACCACTGGCGATCATGTCGATGAAGAAAGCGCATTGTATATCATGTAACACTCAACAACCCCCGTTCAGATTTCTATAAGTAGGCGATAATATCTACAGGGAAACGAGTTATGGAAGAAAAACTATTTCACGGCAAAAAGATAACGTTGTAGTGAGTGACTTGATGCCCGTCGTGGACAGAATTTAAAAGGCGCTGAGAAGGAAAGAGATGTTAAAGAGACAACGGACCACTTTTACTGTCATTGGGTGCGGTGTAAACTAAGAATGTAAGATTCTAATCCGTGAGGTAGCAGCAAGTGGCAGAGATGCTACTGCAGGGATTCTCAGTTTTGTGAACTTTGGGGGAGTAATTCTCGTCAAAGTACGAGAATAAGGTTTAGATAAGATAGCGTACGCTGAAGAATTCAAGCAGAAAAGATAAGTTGCCTATGTGCTTCAAACGATTTTACCAACGTCATCTATGCCACTAGAAAGCTCATATATTGCTTCAAATACTAAAATATGTGGCCTAGTATATGTAGGCAAAATCCCATGGTCCTGAAATAATTTTTCCACCATAACTCAGAGTTCAGTACATATTATCCCCTATTGAGGTCTGGATAAGAATCAACATTTATACAAAATCTTCGACCTGACCGAGTATATAAAACTAGGTGACCGTCACCTGATATTTCACTTCAGCGTCTCAACGACTTCGGCTTTTTACACCACCGTATCCAATGTTCCAATCCCCACGAGAAAAATAACACTTCTTTCATTTAGGACCCACATGTTTTCCGTGGTTTAAATAATTACTTGCACACATCCATAAATGCTGTACATATACCCCGAAATACACGTGCATACATCGTGTTGTTTTTATTATAACAGCACATCAATTACCACATTATAATATTTTATTAAACACACAGAAACAACAACACTAAATACACTCACAGCACAAATACTCATATAAAATGGCCACATGCATTTTCTTACAATCTCCATTTACGTACTCGTACAGCAACGCCACATTATACACAAATATACAAGTACTGAGACACACAGCATATACATACAACGTTAGATACATACGCATAAAATCGCCATGACATACAACTCACGTGCACATTATTTCTTTCAATATTGCTCTCGACTTTGAAAAGTGCCTTTACTTGCTCTCCCCATTTCGCTCCACCAGTTCATTCCCCATTTAATTACTAATTAACTCGCATGAGCTGCGTTCCACACTAATTTTCTTTCCTTTCATCTTCTTTATTTCTTTTCTTTCCTTCTCTTACGTTTCTTTTATGAAGGAGAACCAAACCGAAGCATAACAACATTCCAGCTTGAAACTAATAAATTACCTCGGTATTTCCGGTTTATGGTTGTGAGTGTTGTTCTTAAGACACTTCCTTGGGTTTCCTACACGCTGATGAATTAATTAGACGCCGTTCCTCGTGGACTATCCTGTTCAGATTACACAGTGTCTACGATTACATATACACAAACCCCCACACACAAACACACACTGATACGTATACATATACATACAAGTGTGTTTGTATTTTGGCAGTGAGAATTTATTATTCAAGTATTTACGTATGTCTGTGTGTATAAGTGTTTGTGTCACACGGACACAAACACATTTCATATCACTACTACTACTACAAAAAAAAAAAAATGGTGTTATATCAAGGTGTTAACTCAGCATCTCAATAAATATAATCAATAAAATAATTACCTGATGGAAATACGTAAAAGAGTTGATATTTCCGAAAAATAAACCCTTTGAGGCACTCCATCTTCATGGTAACGGAATAATGATCGAAACATTTCGAAGAAGGAATATACACACGGATGAATACGGATGTGCATACATTTATACACACATGCATACGCACACTTATATAATATATAGGTTTCAAATTTTGGAACAAGGGAGTAATTTCGAGGGAGGGGACAAGTTGATTACATCGAATCCAGTACTCGACTGGTACTTATTTCATCGACCGCGAAAGGATGAGAAACTAAGTCAATCTCGATGGATCTTGAACTCAGAACGTAAAGACGGACGAAATGCAGCTAAACATTTTATCCGGCGTGCTAACGATTTTGCCAGTTCACCGCCTAGCACTCTTATATAGCATATTACTTCTAATATTATATATATATATATATATATATATATATATATACTTTTTTCTTTATTATATGGTACAAATATTATATGTATATAAA
>NC_068981.1:187915127-187922217 GCF_001194135.2 Octopus bimaculoides
TATATATATAAAGATATATTATTCTTATATATGTCACAAAAATATATAATGATTATAAATATCAAGCATATATATATATATATATATATATATATATTTCATATATATTGCATGCATACATATATACATACATATATACATACGTACATACATTTAATGCTCATATTTGATAGTCAATCACGGAAAGGTTGTCAATCAGGCTGAGAGCATGTACATCAACAACTTGTCTATCTCCCCTATTTCTAACGATGAAAACTACAATCGATTGGAATGGTTTATACATTGGTGCTGTGAATAAAGCCAGATTAACGGAAGAGTACTTCTGTAGACTCAGGAAAATATGGAACTCAGAGCTGTCTGCAATTAACAAAACTATATGTGACAGTGCTTTTGCCGTACCAGTGCTAGTATCAACATTTGGGATATTGGACTGGACACTCGATGAGATACGCAACCTGAACATAAAGACCAGAAAGGTACCGATCACCACTGGCAACTTCCACATTAACAGTGACACCGGTAGAAGCAAAAGATCAGGACAAATATATATAAAAAACTTAAATAATATCTGTCACTTGTGTTTTAAACTTTGTCAGTCAGCAGCTGGTCTTAAAAGTCATCTAAGGGCTCATCAATGGAGTGATTGTGCTGTGTGATGGGTTGTGGTGTGCGTTGATTGGACGATTGTCTTCTGTGAAGATAAAGCAATCATCATACATAGATAGATAGATAAATAGATAGATAGATAGATAGATAGATAGATAGAAGGAGAGAGAGAGAGAGAGAGAGAGAGAGAGAGAGAGAGAGAGAGAGAGAGAGAGAGAGAAAGAGAATGAGATGGTAGAAAGGGAGAGAGGCAGTGTATTTAACTGTAGATTATTTCACTGTAGATTATTTCACTGTAGATTATTTCACTACATTCCTTTTAAGTCCTTTCTGTGTAACTTAAGACGTATCTGGCTACCATTTCCAGCATATGCAGACCAAATAGTTATACGCTTCCTCATTATCTGTTTTGTTTTTATTCTTATTATGTAGCAACAGCAAATATCACTAATTGCCAAATCTTTCGTTATATACCGTAACTTGCATCAATCTTAACATTTTTACTGCCTATTTTCTTTTTTTCGGTTGCTTTCTTTACTAAATTTGAAATTTGTGTCTTAAGTTATTTTGGAAAAGAATTTTTCTTCGAGTTATAGTAATTACTTCTTTTTGAAGCACCAGCCACATTTGTCTACAAAATAATAAACTTTTGGTTTAATTACACCCAAAATAAATACAATAAAAACATTTTATTGTTGTCACAGTTTTTTTTGATTATTACTATACAGTAGACAGAAACTACATAAATCACTATTTTAAGCCTTTTCATAAGTGAAATCTCATTCATTCTTAATAATCAATCGATTCTATGTTCATATCGATTACTCTACTGCTTTTTATAGATAAAGTTATTTTTTGCTTTTTAAATAAAAAAGAACTAATAAGAATAGGTTACATCGGTGTTTTATGTCTGATCTGCTCTGTTTCTTTCTTATATTGGATTTACCAGTCTAATCTAAGATCCCCTCTGCATAGTTATATATTAAGCAATGACGCCCACTCTATCGTACGTACGGATGAAATTAATAAAATTTCAATATGGCGTTCTCAGTAAATATTTTCTTATGAACATTAATATCATTATTGCGTTCCTTGATAATAAGTGTTATTTTCTCTTGTAGATATATAACGTCTTCCCTAATTTTTTACAATGAAATAGCAATGACAATTTTATGTTTTATCGAAATATTTTTACACAAGTAATTTCTCTCAGTATCAACTGCCCCAACATTTCCCATGTAATAAGTTTTGTAACAGAAAATTGTTAGTTTTTTCCTCACATAGATGACGACTCTTTAGCGTTGATGTAGGAAGGAAACATTTTTTTATTTACTAAATATCTAAGTAAGAATTAATTGCTGTATTACATTAAGTCTGAACTCATTACGTATATGAAAGTAGTCTCTTTATCCGACGATTATCTAAAGTGGCAGGTATAGATACTGTTTGTAATAAATGGCTAATTGTTTATACCTAGAGAATACTATGGGTTTTGCTGCTGGATTTTACAAAGAAAGTGTTTGTGATGACAAGATCATTCAATGTTCAAACCTCCAGAAGTCTCTGGCCATTATCTTTCCTATTCCCAATCCCGTGATGGCGAAGACTGCGTAGTCAGATGTGATCATTATTTCCTACAAAGCATTAAATTCCCCAAGTCTGTAGAAACGCTTTTCTCTTAACATCACTCGAACTGCATCTTAGAGAAAGTTATAGAACAAATTTTAAGGACAAAAGAACTAATGAGGTTCACCTGTCCTTATGTTGTGAGAAGCCAGAAGGGCATAATTTGTTCTGAGATGCCTACTGGTGTTATTGTAATAACACCAATATTGTACATGAAAGGAATTCCCACAATAATAAATATAACAACTATATTTAATGTTGTTTTAGGAAATAAGGGAAAAAAACTGAACATATTTGAAAATTGGAAATGAAGATATTATAAATGAAGATAAGTAAAATTATTATTTTCAGATATAAAGAAAAAAATAGAGATTATAGAAATGAATTTTTGTTGGACTTTATACTTTATTCTTTGTAATTTAAAATTTTAAAAATTGCATTTCGTTAAGAAAATAATTAATTCCTAGGGTGCCATATTTTCCAATTCTATAAAATGCTTATAAATATGTTTATGATTAAAACTTCTCAACACATTTTTTCGTATTACTATAATTATCCTAATTATAATGGCTGTAGTCTCAAGAGCAATTTTGTTTATGAAAATCTTTTTCCTTAAAGTATATGATTACAGATATTCAATAAAGCTTCCGAAAAATGTGAATTTAATCATGAAAGTATGAAGGCTTATAGAAAATCTAAAGAATAAAACTTTATCGATTGATGTACATTTTTCTATTCCTTGTGGTATCAAAAGACACAAACAAATATGCTACGAGGTATTCAGAAATACATTTTATAATTGGTATGAAGTCTATGTCATTATTGATGTTACAAAGTATAACAAAGTTAGACATTTTTTACACTTCTCAAAAACATGACAGAAGATTTAATTTTTGTATTTGTTTTAGAATTTTAGATATTTAACACCCCAATATAGTGTTTCGAATAATATTTAAAACATTTTCTATTCGGAGTAACCAATGAAAAATGAATAGACAATTGTTTTCGATCATTCTACTTGAAAAATATATACTACGAAAAATATTGAGAAATTACGAAATCTTTAAAATTCGATTTTAAACTTAAGCATCGTGAAAATTATTTGCCATCTAATTGTGGCTAACCCTTAAGGATTGATGCTACTGTAGCTTGTAGCCCCAGGAAGATATCTCCTCCAGCTGGCTATTGACACACTATCTGTGCCCTATCAGTATTTGGAAAGGGAAGTCACCGTTCCCATCTTCAGTCTGACGTGATACACACGATACAATTGTTTTCGAACATTTTGCTTGAAAAATATATACTACGAAAAATATTGAGAAATTACAAACTCTTAAAAGTTCGATTTTGAACCTAAACAAGGTAAGCGCCAGATATTTTAGCAAAATTCTGTTATACTTCTATGATGTTTTCTGTGTCATTTTTACATTTTTCAAGAAACTGTTTTCAATATTTCATAAACATGTTTTGTAAAATATACATTAAGACAAAGGGTTTAAATGATTCATTTCGTTTATGTGGATTTATACTTTCAAACTATGTAGAGTTTCAAGCTCTACCCAGCCTACATGTACTTTCTGCTTAAGAATTTCCAAATTGATATATTGGGATTAGTACATTTATCGAAAAATAATTCAATGGCTTCCTCAGAATTTAAATGTCACTACACCTCAAATAACACGATGCAACCATATAATGAATATTCATTTTCAAAGCATTCGTCTTGACTGCATATGTCTTTCGATAAATGCGTAGTAGCTAATCAAGAGACAAATAAGTTGATGGCTTACACATTCGCTCCCTAAATAAAAAATAAGAAAAGAAAAGAAAAACACTGGAAAACAATGAGGTTCGTCTTTCTTTAAGCTTTCTTTATTAAGAACAGAATCTTAAACATGAAAACAACCCTTCTTAGTTGCGAAAACCATATACCGCTTTTTCAAATATATGTTCCAAAGTATTGGTTTCTTATTATTTAATTTAACCTGTTTAGTTTTCTCTGGAATTCAGTGTGGCCTAATTTTTGGCAGCGTTAAGCTCTACAAAGATAGCTGAGCTCCAAACCAGAAGATAAACTTTTGTCCCCATCTTGTTGATATTCAAGTGTTTGTAACATGCTGTTGTATACAACGAGCAAGTGAAGAAGTTTCTATATGGTTACTCAACGTGATTAGTAGTCAAATTCCTCTCAAATCACAGCATCCAGCCTTAAAAGCTAATACACATATTGGATAAGGTAATTCTACATAAAACTGTACCAGAATGAAAAGTTACTGAATGGAGCATTCGTTGATTATAGGTTTTCTTTGTTGAAACTTGGGTAAGATTACAATAACAAGAAGTAAAATGAAAACCAATATACTTAGTAGATTATGGCTACATGTTGCCATCTGAATTTTCGATCAAATAACAATTCTTACTCGGAATTTCTCTTTACTAAATTGGATTCTAAAAAACTTGGTTCGGTGTATTTTGCACCACTAACGGATATTTATACCTGACTCATATAGTTTTTCATAATAGAGTAGATTGTTACATGCCGGTAATTCTTTCTTATTTACCCACTCACTCCACTCATTGTTAATTTTTTCATATCTGTTGTTCCTCATCCGTATCATCTCTGATTCTGTTCTACGTCCTAATAAACCTTTCTTATTTGGGCACAAGGTCATCAAATTTGAGCGGTGGAGAAATCAATCACATCCACACCCAGCATTCAACTATTACGAAAAGATGAAAAGCAAACTCGACCTCACCGTAATGTGAACTCAGAAAGTAAACACTGAAAAATGCAGCCGAGCGTGTTGTCCGGTGCGGTAACGATTCAGCCAGCTCACTACGTTCTGGTAAAAGTAGTGCTTACTTCAAAGCCATTTTAACAGGAAGGAAAATTTTAATTTCCGGAAACTTAAGCAATAGTCAAAGAGCTTAATGGTAGATACAAAGAATAAGCCAAATTACTTGACAGTTGTGTAAATAATACATTCAGACAAAAGCACAATTGCCGGCAAATGATCAGCTAAAAAAAATCACAGTATGTGTGTGTGTGCGTGCGGGCACAAGCGCGTGTCTGTCTATGTGTTTATATATATATGCGTGTATGTACATGTACACACATATATACGCATTCATATTTACGTCTCTACATTTTTATGCATATTTATATACATATTTCTATATATCATATACACTATATTAAAAAGTAGCAAAAATATCACAAAAAACTGTTATTCAGAGTTTAGATTCTAAACAAAACTGTCCGACGAACGGGAACGGGAAACTCAGAGCAATAGTTTTTGTGATATCTTTGCTGCTTTTTAATAAAGCATATTACACTACCTCTGGTATTCGAGTACTATTTTTTCCACCTTGTTTCGCATTTATGTGATGACTTTGGTATATATATATGCATACATACATACATACATATATATATATATATATATATATATATATATATATATATATATATATATATGTATATATATATTCTGGATGTGTACGTGTGTGCGGGTACTTGCATATATGGACGCGCGTGTGTGTGTGTGTGTGTGCGTGTGCGTGCATGCGAGAATGTGCGTATATAGACGTGTTTTACCCTTATTGCTTTTTTTACACTTTTTTCTGTATTTTGCCCTTAGCCCTGTTTTTTTTTGTTCATGTGCATATATAGACATGTGTATGAATCTTTTTTGCGCGCATGTGTATGTGTGCGAGCGTGTTGCTCGCGTGTGTGTGCGTGCGAGCGTGTATGCGGATATGTATATATTTTTTGGCGAATGTGTGGGTAAGCATATATGTGTTTCAAGTTAGGGTGGACGAGTATATACATATGGGTGCAATTCGTGGGTTTGCGGGCGCGCATGCGTATGTATGGACTGGTGCGCTTACGCGAATACTATGGACATTTTCACTCCCTTACTTTTACTCCCTCCCCTCACTTAGCGGTCATTCTAATAGGTTTTATAGTGTTGCAGTATTATCGGATGAAAATTAGGCTTTAGTTTCTGTTATCAAATATGTTTTGAACAGATTCTTCTATTTTCCACGGCACTTCTTAACAGTTCACTACGCAATGCTGTGCATGAGTTTTGTTTCTCTTGCTTTTTTTTTTCTCCTTTTGACTAACTTCACTTATTCTCTTATATATTATTTTCTATTGGGATTAAATTCTTGATGCTAACATAATTTTCCATCAAACATAGTACTGAAGATTTGGTTGTATTTCTGTAATTTCAAACATTATATATTCCTTGATCATCTTCAAATGTTCAATATAGAGTGGCTGTGTGGTAAGTTGCTTGCTTCCCAACCACATGGTTCCGGGTTCAGTCCCACTGCGTGGCAACTTGGGCAAGTGTCTTCTACTATAGCCTCGGGCCGACCAAAGCCTTGTGAGTGGATTTGGTAGACAGAAACTTAAAGAATCCCGTCGTATATATGTATATGTATATATGTGTGTTTGTTTTTTTGTTTGTCCCACCAACATTGATTGACAACCGATGCTGGTGTGTTTACGTCCCCGTAACTTAGCGGTTCGGCAAAACAGACCGATAGAATAAGTACTAGGCTTACAAAGAATAAGTCCTGGGGTCGATTTGCTCGACTAAAGGCGGTGCTCCAGCATGGCCACAGTCAAATGACTGAAACAAGTAAAAGAATAAAAAATAAAAGAATGTATTTATGTACGTACGTACGTACGTACATAAATACATTCTTTTATTTTTTATTCTTTTACTTGTTTCAGTCATTTGACTGTGGCCATGCTGGAGCACCGCCTTTAGTCGAGCAAATCGACCCCAGGACTTATTCTTTGTAAGCCTAGTACTTATTCTATCGGTCTGTTTTGCCGAACCGC
>NC_068981.1:187923084-187931910 GCF_001194135.2 Octopus bimaculoides
TATATATATATATATATATATATATATATATGTGTGTGTGTGTGTGTTGTGTATATATTCATACATACACACACACACACACACGCACACACATATGCTTATATATTTACATATACACGTATACATATGTGTGCGCGTGTATATGTGTGCGCGTGTGTGCGCATGTATGTATACATACACATATGTGCACATGAAAATATATGCATATACATATACGTATGTATGAATGTATGTATCACAGTTCTTTAAAATCTCGCGACGCATCTGTTAAAGACTAATGAACCATTCTGATATTTTTGAGCGGCCAAATTCGACATTGTGACAAGAAGCTTTTCTTTTTCTTTTTTTTTTTCTAAATAAAGAAAAATTGTTCGAATGGAATCGAGAAACAGTTATCTAACGAAATCTCTCTTCAGAATTGACGGCTTAGAATCTCTAAAGCTGTAAACATAGCTTGTCTGAATTGCTGTTGCTTCTGATTATAAATTGTTCATTGGAATAAGCATAGTTTTGACAGAATTGCCAAAGACTATATAGTAATTTTTTTTTGTACTGATTTTTTTTCTCATAAATAATATTAATGTGATAACTTTGATATAAGTTACAAAATTTGGCACAAGGCCAGCAATTTCCGAGGAGGGGCCTAGCCGATTACATCGACTCTAGTAATCATCTGGTATTTATTTAATGAACTACGAAACGATGAACCACAAAGTCGACCTCGGCGGAATTTGAACTTAGAACGTAAAGTTGAATGAAATGCCGCTAAGCATTTTGCCCGACGTGCAAACCAGTCTGCCGGCTCGTCACCTTAATGTGATAAATTTAATATAACCTGCAATATTTATAACACGCCATGTATTCTTTTGAATGTTTCAAAGATGTTAAAATATTATTAATAATGTCGTCTTAAGTGTAAGTTGTAAATTCAATTTCAAATAAGTTTTGGTTTTCTTCCGGAGTATTGTTTTGACAAGCAGGTTTTCCCCACTTTCTCAAACGCTGTCATTACTTTCGAGACAGTACTTCTTGATACACCAAACATTTCTGCTGTTTTCGTTACGCTCGCGCCTGCCATACGAGCACCAACAATTTGACCTCTTAGAAAGTTTAATAGACCTGTCATTTTAATGAATTTTAATTGCCCTTTTCTGATGATATCTGAAAAGAAACAGCAATTTTAGAGAAACATATTAAGCAACACTAATAATAAATCAAAAAACGTAAAAATAAACAAGCTTTTGACGGTTTTATAGATATTTCAAAATTATGATGCTATGATTCTAGGTGTTTCCATTATTTTGTGCAACCTTGTACGTTCACGCATGCAACAAAATATTTAGCGGTATTTCTTTCAGCACTTTACGTTCTATGTTCAAATCCCGCTGAGGTCAACTATGCCGTTTATCCTCTCGGAATCGATAAAATAACGTGGTAATCCATTAGTGGGGGTGATGTGATGCACTAACTCGCTCCTCTAAAATTTCCAGCCGTATGCCAGAAGAATTGTTAGTGCTTGGTGACATTCTCTCCGGCTCATTCCGTTCTGAGTTCAAACTCCGCTGAGTATGGCTTTTGTGTTTTATTCTTTCTGGGTTGATAAAATAAGTACCAGTTGAGCACTGGAATCAATGTAATTTTATTCATTCGCTCTCCTAAAAATTGCTGGTTGGATGCCAATATTGTAAAATGATTGAATATCACCTGGTCAACTCATCCCCGTAATAATGCATTCAAATTTTGGCACAAGGCCAGAGATTTCGATGGATGAGAGAAAGTCGATTACATTAACCCCAGTGCCAGACTGGTGTTTATTTTATTGACCTTGAAAGAGTAAATTGCAGAGGCGACTTAAGCGGAGTTTGAACTCAGAATATAAAGATGAACGAAATACCATTAAGTATTTTGCCCGGCGTGCTAATGATTCTGCCAGCTCGCTACGTTTATGCCAGTAATACACTTCTCATATTAGTGCAATAAAAATTTAGAACCTTTCATATGTCTACCGTTACTTTAATCTACCAGAACACGCAGATCCTCATTAACGAGTGAGGTCCGAATTAGATGAGTTATTGTTATAAAACACTACTCTTATTTATTTACTGTGACATTAATTAGTAACAACAACATAAAACCTGATATCTATAAAACACCATAGATAAAGGAATAGGAATTCAATTTTCTGACAGATACTCGTATCACAAATTTCTCGAACAAATCGTTGTGAAAAGAAAGACCCACCTAAACTATAAGATGTTCAAAGACTTATTATCACACAAAACCCATTCGTCTGAAGGCAACAGCACAATGGTGTCTGTGAATCCTAATAAAAGTTACTATTGTCATATTAAATTAGACTAAGTTTCGATTATTTAAAAAATATTTCCAAGCAATAAAAATAGCTAATTGCTTTACTTTGTTAATGATCGTGTGATTTTCTTTACAATATCACAGAGAATATATTGCGCCATTCACTAATTATATGGTATCTATAGATTCTAAACGATACAAGTTTACAAGTTAACATCTTGTTTGTTTTATGTATACTAATGAGAACATTGTTTCAGGATATGGGTGGGAACACATACGCATTATTAATTTGAAATTCTGTTGAAATATTCCTTCTATTTACTTTCTGAATTACTTGTGGATTGAAGGTTTCGAATTGAGATCTTCCAGAAATAACAAATCTCTAATAATAGGATAAGCTTTCATTTAGATACAATAATTGACACTCCGACGGTTACGACGACAAGTGTTGATTCGATCAACCGAACAGCCTACACATAGAATTAACGTGCAAGTGGTAGAGCCCTCGACATACACGCGTACCGTTAACGCAGTTTTCAAGGAGTTGCAACGTGACGCAGAATGTGACAGCAATGACCCTATGAAATACAATCATCGGCGAGGTTGACTTTGCCTTTCATCCTTTCGGAGCCGATAAATTAAGTACCAGTTGCGTACTGGAGTCGATCTAATCGACTGGCCCCCTCCACCAAAATTTCGCGCCTTGTGCTGTGAGTAGGAAAAAGTCGTTATCATGCTGGACGAAATGCTTATCTGCATATCATCCGTCTTCATATTCTGAGTTCAAATTCTGCCGAGGTTATCTTTGCCTTCCATCGTTTCGGGGTCGATAAAATAAATACCAGTTGAGCACTAGAGACGATGTCATCACCTTACACCCTCCCAACAAACTGCAGGCCTGGTGGCACAATTTGAACCGAATGTTAATTATTATAATTATAATTACCACGTTGTCCTTATTTGTTTGCAAGTGTATGTTGCGTGATTAAGTGTGTCTTCGTATGTATGGAATTATCTCGTGAGTGTTTTGAGTGCATAGAATTGTATTTGTAAATCAATATCTATTTCTTTGCTTCACTGCAAACCTTTCGTTTATGTTTCTGATTCTATTTTAGCATTTCATCTGTTAATGTTAATTAAGTACACTCTCTCAAATAATATCAACAGCAACACGTGATAGAAACACATATGGATATACATGCCTTAGCCGCTTTGGGACTTCTCAAGCGATGAATGTAAGTAGGAAAATTGAAAGGAGGCAGCTAGAAGGTGAGAAACACATCTTTACGAACTGAACGTTAGCAGATCTACAGGCTGGATGATGATGATGATGATTGACGGATGTGGTATCTGCATATCTACTCTGAAAACAGCGATAAAAACGTCCACAAGAATTAACATAACATCCTGTTCTTGCTGCGGCTATTACAAATGTCTTTGTCTCAAGGTCTCTTTCAGATTACATACTTTTACGCATCTCACTCTCATACAGCGGTCACTCACTCTGCTAGAAATATCCTTCAAAGTATATCACATCTTAAAACTTGACATGGCGTGGTCAATTTAGACACAGGTATGCAAATTCAGATTGTTATGCTACTGACCATAGTTATCTCGATCCGAAGCGAGCTGGGGCTAAACAACACCAATATGATGCTGAGACCCCCTTCGGTCATGACTGACCATGGGATTGCACCTAGAAAGTTACCCTCCCAGGCGCAAGACCGGGCAGTGTTGTTTATGGAAGACCAGCAGTCGCCCATGCATACCGGCCTTCCCTCTCCACGCCACCAGTGTTATCCAAGGGAAAAGGCAAAGGGCCGATACAGCTTGGCACCTGTGACGTCGTAACTCATTTCTACAGCTGAGTGAACTGGAGCAACGTGAAATAAAGTGTCTTGCTCAGGAACACAACACACAGCCCGGCCCGGGATTCGAACTCACAACCTTACGATCGTAAGATCGACGCTCTAACCACTGAGCATGCGCCTTCACACAACAGCAATAATAACAACAGTAAATATTACAAACTCCCCACAACAGAGTTGGCAAAACAAACGTATGGCGGAAAAGGATTTGGTGGGTGAGTGAGTGAGTGAGTGAGTGGAATTCTATCTCATCAAAACTCAAAAGACATAATCTCTCAACAGATGTATATTTCTGATTGGTTTCAAATTTTGGCTCAAGGCCAGCAATTTTCAAGGTGGGACTAATCCATTACATCGACCCCAGTGTTCAACAGGGTACTTATTTTGGATCTATTTCAAAACGGGGGCGCCAGTTTTCATTTATGTTTTATGTAGTGTTTTTGGTACGGAAAGACTTTCAAACTTCGTATACTTATCTATTTTGTGTTATAGAACAGAAAAATATTTTTGTATTCGAATTTATTTCATGTAAAAAATTGTCTTATTTCGATAATTTCTACTAATCACTGACGTCTATTCAGTTGAAAACAGTTAGCGCTGTAACGGTGTATATCGTATTAATCCCCTAACCCTAACCCTAACTAGACTGTTAACCGTAACCGTAACCGTAACCGTAACCCTAACCCTAACTCTAGAATCCGAACTCTAAAATTGTTACACACATAATACGCACAGCGTAATTTATTATATAGACAATATATGCGTATAAATTACGATTAAACCGGATGAAATATGTCACAGGGAATAACATTTTTATGACCGCCCAGCAGTAACTCTATTCAGCTGAATAGACGTCAGTGATTGGTTGAAATTACAGAAATACGACAACTTTAACATGGAATAACTTGCGAATTCCTTTTTTTTTTGTTAAGAAGACTAAGAGTAAAAGATGTTTTATATGACACATTCTACCAGTGTCCCAAGTTTCAAAGTGTTTCGTTAGTGTTTCGTTAAGAAAATACTGGCGCCCCCGTTTTAAAATAGATCCCTTATTTTGACGACTCTTAAATACAGAGTCGGCCTAGGTGGAATTTGTACTTAGATCGTAAAGATAGACGAAACACCACTAAGCACTTTTCTCGGCGCGTTAATGACTCCACCAGCTTACCGCCTTAGAAGTGTATTTGATATTGGAGGAAATGGAGGCGGCGAGCTGGCAGAATCGTTAGCACTTCGGGCAAAATGTTTAGCGATTGTTACGTTCTGAGTTCAAATTCCGCCGAGATCGACTTTGCCTCTCATTCTTTCGGGGTCGATAAATTAAGTACCAGTGAAACACTGGGGTCGGTGTATTCGAGCAGTCCCCCTCCCCACAAATTTCAGGCCTTGTGCCTATAGTGGAAAAAAATATTGAAGGAAGTGAAAGGCGTCAGGCTGACAGGATTGTTAGCACGCCGGGTAAAATACTTAGCAACATTTCGTCCGGCTTTACGTTCCGAGCATTATTTACATTATTTACATTATTTACATTCGACGGATATTTGTCCTCATCTTGTTTGTTGTTAACACAAGGTTTCGGCTGATATACTCTCTAGCCTTCTTCAGGTGTCTTGGGGTATTTTTCGATGTTATCATTATTATTATTATTATTAGTGTTCAGCTCACTGCTTAGAATCGAACTCGGAATCTTAGGGTTAGTAGCCCGCGCTCTTAACCACTACGCCATATGCCCGTTCCGAGTTCAAATTCCGCCGAGGTCGACTTTACTATTTACATTTCTGAGGCCGATAAAACAAAATACCAATCAAGGTCTGGAGACGATGTAATCGATTTGATCTTCCCCTAAAATTTCAGGCCTTGTATCTATAGTAGAAAGGAATATTGAAGGGAATATTTTTGATGGATGCGATGTCATTTAAAAATCCCAGTATATTGGAGGATGTTTATAGGCACATAAAACAAATAATGCACTCACTTCAACGAGAACAATTAGATTAATAGTATGGTCCTATTTTCATCTACAATGATGTTGAGAATGTGATATCTGAATGCATGGTGGCATAAGATTAGCATGGAAACATAGGTATTCGTATTAACCTTTGTGTGACTAGGATTTCGAAATTGTTCAGAGTTGCTATGATTCCAGTATTTACACTGCTTGCTCTCGTTCGGAAACAGTTCTGGAACCATTAAGCAAAATAAGTATGCGCTTAGGGCATCAAGAGAAGTGGGGTGAGACAGAAATGGTAAATAATTAATGACACAAAAATTACTTTAAACTTGCTAAAATAACATTCGAAGTGGTTTAATGATCGGAAGTATAATTTCGAAGTGTTCATAGTGAGGGTCTAATCAAAGACTTTGTAAAAAAAGTAGGAGAAAAATGTTCAAATATAGATTCTTTATTAAGCCACGAAGGGCCGAACACAGAAGGGACGATACAATGTAGAATTTTTCACTTCAAAGCTGATCAATAGGGATCGAAAACGTTTTGTGACGTTTACACAAAAGATAACAAAGTATCGTTTTAACAAATAAAATTCCCAAAAGAGGGAGAAAATAAAACACTGACTAGAGTTATCCGTGGAAAGAAAAACCTACGAAATAAAAGCCGTTTCAAATATAAAAGTGAAAGTATACAAAAATAAAAATCATTTTCTATCTTACTGTTAGTTGTGCTTTATTTTGAAAATTTAAATTTATTTTATGCTGTATTATCGTTTATATTTTGAATTACATATATATGGGGATGCCGAAATATTTTAGGTGCTTAGGGACTTTATGTGTCTTAATCCAGCCCTGCTGGGACTGAATAATGTGCAGAGGTTTTACTTAGGAAAGAAGCTGTTACTCAGATAAGAATGAGTTACAAACTATTACTGATATTTCTGCGTCCGGTTAAAACGTGCTGTTCTTAAATGGGAATATAAACCAACGCATTGCACAGAGGTGACTGACTATTTACACAGCAAGAATGACCAGACGGACAGACTTTATCAGGCATATGGAAATATTCTTGGGAATGTTCTACTCATTGACGTCAGTGGGCGATTGGAATGGTACCTTAGATGAATGCTGCAACTTTATAAGAATTAAAGAGAGGAGTGGGAGCAGGGGCTTACCAAGACATTCCATACATTAATACAGTCTTTCAGTGGTGAAGGCATGTGGCAGCTACCTCTCCGAAGGTATTTTTCAATGTTACTATTATTATTATTACTATTATTATTATTATTGTTAAGTGGTTAAGAGCGCGGGCTACTAACCCCAAGATTCCGAGTTCGATTCCAAGCAGTGGACTTGAACAATAATAATAATAATAATAATAATAATAATAATAACAACATCGAAAAATACCTTCGGAATGAGAACCCAGGTTCGAAATTTCCCCAAGACACCTGATGAAGACTGGAGGGTATATCAGCCGAAACGTTGTGTTAACAAAAAACAAGATGAGGACAATTATCCGTCGAATGTAAATAATGTACATAATGCCTCATCTCTTAAATATAAAACTGTAATGCAGTGGTATATATGAATTATAATTTATACAGTTTTAATTTTCTCACCATATTCAATAGATGTTAATTATTCCCAAAAAGGTGCAGTGGTGTTATTGCCGTGAGATTTGAATATACAGTAATTTTTAGATACAGTTTAAATATTTGTTGGAGAAATTTAAAGAAGTTAGCTATAGTTATAAAATTAAATTCATTCATTTATTTACTCTTATAAATATTCTGTAAATTTATTTAAACTACTCTACAGAACGCGTATATGATTTAGGAATCTGTACTTGATATTGGCAAACGTGGATTTTAAGCATATTTTGCTTATAATTGTGCTATAATTATTGGATAAAATTTAATGCAACATTGTATCTAAATTAGAATTTTTTAATAATTTCTTTCATTATTCCAAATTATGTAGCGCAATTTCGTTACCTTTTAAATTAATTGATATTATTTAGACATTTTTAAGAAACACAAACTATTTTTATAATCAATATGATTTAAATGAATATTGATTTTCGCAGGTTTTAATAAAATTTAGAATTCCGTATGAATATTCTTCATTGCATTTATCTATAATAGTAGTTCTCATACTGTGCACCATAGACATTTATAAATATAATTTATGGCTGTAAAAAATCCATATTAACCGTTGAGAATTTTGTAAAACCAGTAATTCATAATTTTGTTATACATAAATATGATTACTAAAACAAGGTAAACAACAGATTTCTCTATTTAAAAAAAAAAATTTAATAAATGTTTCCATTTTAAACATGAATTCTTTTTCAAACTTGATGGCAATATTTTTCAACTGTCATACAATTCACAGTAGAAATACATTTGTTTGATTTCTACAGCAACTGGAAGTCAAAATGACTGAGAACCACTAAGTTACGACATTGACGATTTTCGGTTTTTATGATATCTATGAAATTTTTCAACCATAAAGTGAGGTGAAGAAAATTGTTTTACAACATGTTTCTGGGATAGATCTTACGACAGTGGACCTTAGAAATGTAACTTCAAATATTGCCTAACTTTGGTTTGATCAATGTTTTATAACCGATACCTATTACACTAAAGTTGCGAAGTCCTGTCTAATATATATATATATATATATATATATATATATA
>NC_068981.1:187931979-187941176 GCF_001194135.2 Octopus bimaculoides
TGTGTGTGTATGTATGTGTATGTGTGTGTGTGTGTGTGTGTGTGTAAGTGTACATACATACATGCATACATACATGATTATTTATATACGACGGGCTTCTTTCTGTTTCCGTCTACCAAATCCACTCACAAGGCTTTGGTCGACCCGAGGCTAGAGTAGAAGACACCGTAATCTAGCGGTTCGGTAAAAGAGACCAATAGGATAAGTACTAGACTTACAAAGAATTAGTCGTGGCGTCCATGTCTTCGACTAAAGGTGGTATTCCAACAAAGCCGCAGTCTGAAACAAGTAAAAGAAAGGGAGATTCAGTGTGACGCAAAATGTGACAAGGCCGGCCATTTGAAATACAGGTACTATTCATTTTTGCAAGCTGAGTGGACTGGAGCAAAGTGAAATAAAGTGTCTTGCTCAAGGACACAACGAGTCGCCGCGGGAATTGAACTCATGACCTTACGATTATGAGCCGAATGCCCTAACCACTAAGCCACGCGCCTTCACATAAGGGAAGACAACTAAGCCTATGATAAACAATTACCGTTAAGGTGATAATTAGTCCATAGATATAAACTGTTTAATTTTCTACTGTGTTTGTCTGTGTTGCAGCGGCTTATGTCTTGTAAGAGCTGACTGTAATTTTCTAACACCGTTTTTGTTAAATAACCGGCTCCTAAGAGATATCTGTGTTGTTTATAATTAAAAATAATCAATTATGGCTGGACTTCCTTAACAATAACATTAGGTTACGATTATAAATTTGTAAAACGGAGTTATATAAGTTTTTTGTGCTAATTTGAATATTTGTATATATAAACCTTACAAGATGTTTAAAATTGATTAATGGTATATCCGTATTGTATCTTATTGAATGGGTTGGTCGATAGAATAGAAAATTCGGTATCGATCTGTAATATCAAATTGATGCTTGTTTTCGTTATTACACGCTTGGAGTGGTTGTTATTGCAAATGTGTGTGTGTGTGTATAAATATGTGTGTGCCTGTGTGTGTCTGTAAGTATACATAAATACATATACATATAAATATATATTTATACATACATACATATATATATATGTATGTGTGAATATATATATATATATATAAGTATATATATATTCATATAAGTATATATATATATATATATATATATATACACATACATACACATATACAGCTGCATATATATATGGTATTTAGGTAGTGTGTTACATATCCCAGTGCCCAATTAATTACAGGTACAAACCTCTGTGTGTATGTATGTATGTATGTATGTAACGACAACCTAATTTTATGTCATTGCTTGAGGCATATTCGAACCTGTAAGAAAGCTATCACTGTATTCAGTCAAGGAGAAAATTTCTCGCTAGAGACAAATAAGTTTAAATGCACCGAGTCAGTTCGCAGCGCTCCCTATTCAAACCGCTGAAATCATGTATTTCGGAGTCGTTATCTCTTCTTCAGCGGCAAACACTGGAGAGGTAAACGCTGCGATCTGTATCAATTGATATTCCTGTCATCGCTTAATGACTGGTAGCGCTAGTCAGCCTTTAGCCTTAAATAAAGTACAGGCTGAGAGCGTTAAGCAGTGATGTATATAAATACAATATATAATGTAGGCAGATATATACATAGATACAGGCGTTCGATAAAGTAATCAATACATATGAAATAGTGTTAATATAATTTGAATTCGAATGCTGGCTATGCGAGAAATCAGCTTTTTCGATTTACTACACACACACAGATACAGATGCA
Source organism: Octopus bimaculoides (assembly GCF_001194135.2). Taxonomy (NCBI): domain Eukaryota; kingdom Metazoa; phylum Mollusca; class Cephalopoda; order Octopoda; family Octopodidae; genus Octopus; species Octopus bimaculoides. Next base: position 187,933,732 of record NC_068981.1, read on the forward strand.
TGCACATACACACATACACACACACACATAGTGTATCATGTGCATACAAATTGATGTACAACTACCACTGTAAACTTTAGAGAGTATCCACTATCTAGTCTGCTTCCAGTACGGTGGTCAAGCAAATACGATGCTTAGTAGTATTTCTAGTTATAATATACAGAAAAAATTTTTAGGAGAAATTACAACAAACATAAATCTGTCATTTCTTTCTGCGTGGGGTGGTTGTCTGCCACTCTACGTTAGGAGTTCCGAGTGTCCGAGTGCAATTGGATGCTTAACCCCAACGGATCATTAAGGAGCATTTCATTGCATTATGTTACAGATATTGTTTCTCTGTAACATGATGCAATAAGATTCCCTGAATCCCTTATCGTGAAAAATCCAATTCCATTTGGCACATCCTGTACAAAATTAAAAGAAACACAATGGTGAAACGTACGTAGGAGTAAATTATATAAACTTGGGTTTATCGAAATTTCTCCTACATACATACATAGATACCTAGATACATGCGCACACACACACACACGTACGCACGCACACGCACGCACGCACACATACATATGTATATGTGTATAATGCACAAAACTCTCGAACCTTGAGTCATTCTATGACTTCTGCTAAATATTAATAAACACACACACACATCACACACACACATACATACACACAGATTATTAAAAGCAATGAACTCAAAAGTAAATAAAAGAAAATGCGAGATGTGTATTTTGTTATATTGTTGTATTAGCATATCGCTTAAAGGAAGGGAAAGACGTTTGACGTGTCGCATTTCTTGAACGTCAGTCATTATCCGAAGAGTAAAAAAGAAAAGTAAGGGAGCATGAAAGAGAGAAAGTGGTTGGTGGAAAAAATTAGGGGTTTTGGAGACAGGAGAGAACAGACAGTAAATATACTTTGGAGTGAATCTGGCTCCGCCGAGAGCAGAGTCGTAAATCGACGTCAAAATTCACAGTCAATTATGGTTTAGGCGGCTGAATAGCCACTGGAAGGTCTCCCCCTAAGGCGCTATGGTAAGGGAATAAAGAAGGGAGTAGTGATGAGGGGAACTGTATCGCTTATTGGACTGAAGCCATGCCAGGGCTCTGGTTATAAGGATTTAGCTGAGAAAAATCTACACCTGCACCTATTTTACGTTTCGTACTGTGTTTCCTGTCAGCTGTGTTTGAGCTGACGGTAGAGAATAATTATTCAGGTATTTGACTACTAATTTTATTAGATCGAGCAACTAACTTGGTGGCCCCTCATTGATTAATTATATATGACAACTTCTAATTTACACGAGTGGTGATGCAGAGATAACTGAGTGAATCTCATGACCAACAACACCACCACCAACAACAATTAAATTACTTTCTGCATTTAGTATTTTCCTTTCTATACACTGTCGTGGGTAAGACTTTCCATTCAACTTTCTATTGTCAATTAAATACTAAGCACATTATGTCATCTAATTCAGTCAATAGTTACTCAAACATGCATGAAGATGATGTATTAGAACTTTCTCGAGGATAACTATCTATTGAAACATTTTCAATTATAAAGCTGTGATCAGTTACATTTGGCACGTTCGTGTATTTAAACATGAATAAAGACCTTCGCTGCGGAAACTATCGTACACACGAACGTGATGGATGTATCTGTACAAGGACAGCTTTATTTTAATCATCGCAATTTAGTGTGACAGTAATTAATTCTTAACTATATCATTAGTGAGGCAATTCAATTAAAATGGATATGTCTTTTTTATTGATTAAAAATAAACATCTAATATCTTTCATAATTTGATTATTCAAATACGAACCATGAAAATTACTATGTCAGCCAAAATGTCGTAATTTCTAGTTGATGGGGGAGTGCAGTCAATAACATCAATTACGTCGATACCAGTACTAGACAGATAATTTATTTTATCGATCACAGAAGGATGAAAGTAAAAGTTTTCCCTTTCGGGATTCGAAACATAATTTAAAGAAATACCAATTGTTACGAAATACATTTCAATCGGTATTTTATCGATTCTGCCATCCATTCAGACATCGGCCATATTATGTTTTATCATTTTCCTTGGTTCACCCTCAATGTTAAAGACCACACTTTCATACTATTTACTCGGATAGTTGGAGAATAGGTCTTGCCAGAGCTTACTCTACTGTTCATTCGAAGGCACATGGATGCTTCTGCTTTTTCGATAGGCAGCGTTTTATAAATATCCTCCCAGAACTTTTGATAATGGATTCGTTGAACAAAGAGACATCCTTTTTGTAACATCTCTCCCAAGCAGTAGTTTATCCGAAACATCTTTCTGTTCTGTTGCAATAGCAACCCTATATCACTGTGTTATCCTTACATTTTAAAATCTATATTGCTTTTTTTTTTAGTCCTATTCATAAAAGTGTTTACCACTTTTTCTCTTTATTCAATTGTCATCGCTTCTTTTACGCTTGTCTTTTTATTTCAACATTTTCAAATTGCTTTAAAAATATTTGAGGGCCTCTTTTGCGCCAACGTTTGTGTCTGAAACAACTTTTTGCTAATCCAGAGGAAGCCATATTACGCTAAAATTAGACAATGTCAATACACACACACGCACACACACACACACACACACACACACACACACACACACACACACACACACACACACACACACACACACACACACACACACACACACACACACACACATTTAAACAATTTCGAATGACAAAACAATATATTTCCATCGTAGACTAATAAAATAGGAAAAAATTTGGGGGTTCAGAATTCCTTTATTGCAAGCATTATTCATTCATCCGTCTGTTGTTGTTGACAATGATCGAGGACATCATCTGGGAGAAGAATAAGGTGTCAAGGCACGGTGTCAGGCTCTGGCTAGTCAGTCCGATGCGTGCTCGGAAGACTCTGCCGCAGGTCTAGCACTAATGGTCTGCTAGAACTGAAGACGAGGAGTTGGCTCTCGACTTTGTGCCCCTGCAATCCTGTTCTCTTCGTAGGAAGTGGCATCTCGGTCCGTGCAGTTTCCCTGGGGAGGGCAAAACCAGCAGCAACTGCAATAAAAGTAATTATTGCTTCTATGTGAAGCACAAAGCCAGTAGTTTTTGGTGTGACGACGTTCAGTCGATTTTATCAACTCCCAATACCTCACAGAATGCTTGTTTCATTAATTTTGTGAAGAAAATGCAAAATTTACTTTGGAAGTAAAGACCTCAAACTAACTTTGCAAGGTATTTTCTCCAAAGCACCTATAACGATTCTAACAGTGTATCACCCTTAAGTGTTTCTGATTTAGGCACAAGTAATTTTGAGGAGAGGGGCCAGTCGATTTCTTCTACCGCAGTTGTTTCCAAGTACTTTATTTTATCAATCCTGAAAAATTAGACAACAATAAATTTGAAATTAAGCACAAAGCTAGAAATTGAAGACAAGGTATAATATATTTGATCGACCACGAAAGATAAAACCCAAAGTTGCCCTCGATGGGATTTGAACTCGTAAATGTAAAAGATACAAAAGATATTTTTCTGCAAAGTATTCTTTCAACGCCCCCAACGTTTCTGCCAATGTATCACTCCCTGATTACTTACATAAACTAGAAATTGGGGCGCGGGTTCAGTCGTTCAACTAACTCCAGTACGTGACTGGCAGTTTATTTTGGCTACCCCAGTGAGATGAAAAATAATGTTGACTTTGGCGTGATTTGAACTTAGAACTTAAAGACACATAAATGTGCTAGCTACACAATCTATTCTTTAACACATCCTTCAAATATACAGTATAGCTGTTACCCTATATATATATATATATAAGATATTGTGATGTTTATTATTTGATGTTTCTTTGTGTTTTATATATTACATTCATTTTGACAACTACGCATGTCACTAGTATATGCAATCAATCATTTCTATGCAGACTCGAATATAAACAGAATTGTCAGTTGTAGCGTTGTGGGATTAGGATTTCTTATCTCTTCTACACATTGAAATAATTTTGTTCTGTTATTTTTTTCGATGTAACATTTATAACAAATATTTTTACAGAATAAAGACATTGAATTAAGCCAATGAAGTGCTTCCACAAATGTAATAAAATACATATGTTATGCAGCTGCTGATATTCACCAGATTTTCTCACGTTTCTGTTGACCTGGAAAACATAAATTTCTCTTCTTCAAATCAAAAATTAGTTATAGTTTTCTCAAACAGAACTTCACATACTTCTGGGTAACCATTTAATAGGTTTAAACGCGATGTCTTGAACAAATATTTCTCTTACTTCGTCTTCATTTTTGATATTAAAGAATATCAAAAGATCGATACCATCCATCAGCAAACAGTCTTGCATTTTTATGTGCCAGGGGGTGAGTATTCGTGAAAAAAAAATCGATAGCGAGCTAAAACCAGAAGCAAAATGTAAATAGATATTATGCAGGCATACACATAGATATGCATAAAACAAACGTTTGTGTGTAATAGTGTCTGTATATGCACAGAATGCGATATATATATATATATATATATATATATATATATATATATATGCACATAGATATTTGTTGCATACAAAATTACTTAGTCACACAAGAATTTGTTGCGTACAAAATTATATAGGCACACAAGCCTATGTTTATGTAAATATACGTAGGCATTTAGCATTTGTTTGTACACTTTTTACCAAACCAGCCGGCTGAGGAGCGAGATTGTCTCTGACGATGGTAATTCCTTCAATATTTTACACTCGTGAGATTGATACGGTTTAAGTTGAAAAATCTGTAAATGAATAAGTTTAGGAAAACCTGATCGGAAAGGAATTGCAATGTTTTGCATTTCTGAGGTAGATGGATTGGGAGAAATATTTCTTTAGAAATATATTAAAGATAAGAAACATGATCTGTAGGTTTGATTGTTCTGAGAAGTGAAAATCGATTAGTTGTTTCAGTGGAACAAAAGCCCTTGATGAAAATACAATCAGTTGTGAGAGAAGTCGTGAGATTCTGAGACAATGGTTAGCGTTGTTATTGCTTAACTCCAAGTCATCTATTTTCGAACGGATTCACACAAAGCTAGTTTGTCTGGAGAGACGGAGCATGTATGAATTTCTGGTGCGATTAGGCGATTGAAAGATCAAGTCTCCTCTTTGTCTTCGTGTCTGTAACTCATCTTCAACTGGGTTAGGCTGAAATGAAGTGACTAGCATGTTTTATTCTTGAAAAATGAATCTACGAATTAACGATCGTGAGCCCAATACATCAACGACCAGGTCACTCGCCATTAACGCATGGCCACATAGCAATAGTTGAAGCCAGTATCAGAATACAAGAAATGATTAACATTGAAGCTGGAATAGGTCGGTGGATGGACGAACATGTTGCTTGTCCATCGATTGGAGTGGAATCCAGAATATATACACATATGTATATGTATATATATATATATATATATATATACGCATACATATGCATATTTATAGATACGCACTAGACAATTTGTCACATACAGAAGTTAGCTCTGGAGTGCATCGCATGAAGGTAATGTAAAGAATAAAATAGAGACTGGCTCTTAGAGGAATTCAGTGATGGGAGAAATTTTAGGACGTATCAACGGTGAAGGAATTAGATGTGGGAAACAGTGTTTGTGAGGTGTTTTATTATGTGTGTCATGAGAATTTAGGAGTGAAATGGGGAACAAATGTGAAGCTTCCTTCAGCTTGTTTGAAGAAATGCTGTGCAGGAGGGACTTCTTAATGATGACAGAATATTTTGTCAAGAAACCAATCGGTCCCTCTACAATTTAGAATCGGGAATCATGTGTCATGTACGAAACTATTTTTTACTTTGCACATGGTAACCTTGCAACCAGGCAGTTGACGAGTTTGATCAGGTATTGGAAGTAGTGTTCATTGTATGCACTGCTGTAGCATAGCTGTGTGCGAACTGAACTAGAACGGCCGTGTAGACTTTAAGTTTAGCGGTGAGAAATAGACTATGATATTTTATATATTTTGCAAGAAAACGAGCAGGTGTTGATATCAACTGCTTGGAGCAGTTGACGGTAACAAACAACTCGGTTTCTCCGTCAGTTGACGTGGTATTGAACGAGAGCAAGGTTATGTTGTGTACATTGTAGAAACGGAAGAGTATAACTTCAGAAACAGCAATACGAATTCGGTTTTCATTACAGGAAGTCTGATTATCATTGAAGAGTACGGAGTGAGAGAGAGAGAGAGAGAGAGAGAGAGAGAGAGAGAGAGAGAGAGAGAGAGAGAGAGAGAGAGAGAGAGAGAGAGAGAGAGAGAGAGAGAGAGCAGAAGTATTTAGAAGAATAGAAAAGACATTCTTGACGCAGATTGAGAAGCTAAGAGGTAAGAATGAAGGTGTTTTTGTATACGAAGAAAACCTTTCTGAGCAATGCAGGAATATAGAATGTAGTATGAGCAAGAAAGATGAATTAGAGTTATACAGTAAGAGACTTGAGAGCTCTGTATATGGCTTGTATGTTAAGGAGCTGGTGGGTAAATTATGACTCTGACCAAAATTATGAAATATTGAATGAAAAAGGTGAATGAAAATTGTCTAAGGCTATAAGTTATGTTTCATAAATGGTTACACTTTCATCTCTCTTTTTTGTTTTACGTTTATTGCCCATCCTCTACGATCCCTGTAAAAATATGTTAAGCAGTGGATGCTGGTGAATTATATAACATTCCTTTCGAAGTTCTGTTCTCGTTAGGCCATCAATCATGAATTGCAAAGGATTCGGGATTATGCGCCAGAAAACACAAAATCCTCTCCAAGCGTTTGTGTCTGATCTACAATACATAACGAAACTATGGATCATCCTACCGAGTGACCCTCACTTGCGACTGGGTTGTGTATGAATATGTATGGATGTATGTGTGTGTTTGAGAATGCGTGAGCACAGATCTATAATAACTATAGAATCAGGGGGAAAAATATATAGACAAAGATCTATAAAATGCACAGCTATAGCGCAAAAGGGAATGAAGTGTACAGAGAAATGGAATCATATAACAGAGCTGAAGAAGTAAATAATGAATTTACAGTTTGTATTAATTACAAATATGGACGATATAAAAGATCTTTAATTCTGCTGCTGCAAACTCTGTAGACGTACATAATGGTTAAGTCAATAGATTATCCTCTCCATTTCGTTCATTCCCGCTGTTTCGCATCCCTAAGCAACAATAACCGTTATCAATCAATAGTGAAAAGTCATATTAATTAAATCCGTTAGGCACTGATAAATAACATGTTTGCATGCAGAGAAATATGGAAATTCATGTTCACACAATAAACCTAGATGCACACACACACACACACACACACACACACACACACACACATAAATAAAATATATTCAAATAAATGAGCATGTGTATGTACATACATATATTCATATATA
>NC_068981.1:187941687-187943582 GCF_001194135.2 Octopus bimaculoides
TATATATATACATACATATACACACAAACACATACACACACACGTATATATGCGTGTGTGTGTGTGTGTGTGTGTGTGTGTAGTTGCGTACGTCCTGGGTGGGCTGAAACCCATTGTATTCTTAATGCAGCGCTCGATATGAACTCTTGGCTATCTATATTTCTATCCTGGGACTTTGAAATAGGAGCAGTTCTACTGATGCAGGAACACCAGGTACTTAACTGGTAAATCCAGTTTGTAAGCATTTCGGGTAGTAAAATATAAGTCAGAAGACAAAGACTGCATCTAACGCATTTTAATAATCGTTACAATTGTTTCTGTGCCTCTTGCAATATGAATATGTCGGAATGATATATTTCAATTAAGTCTTAAATCGTGCTTTTATACGTAAGCAATGACAAGTACAAGTTCTCCGCTTAGGAGGAATTTCAACCATGTTTCGTGGTCTGCTACCACAACAGCTCCTGTATAGGATCCAGTTAGCTCAAGACATCATCGGGAGGAACCACGTACGGTTTCGGCCCCTACTCCTCTACCGTTTTGACGTGATTTTTGTAGACTTTTCCTACACGATTTAGACATCTGACTACTTTAACTGTGCATGTTCGTGTGCCGATGTGAGTGAATATGTATATATTATCCGGCGATATTTAAGTCGATCTTAGTGCAGTGCTGTGTTCAATTTAATCGACAATATCTTCCCTCCAAAATTTATGGCAGAAATGTTAGCACGCCGTGGGAAATGCTTAGCGGTATTTCGTCTGTCTTTATGTTTTGAGTTCAAATTCCTTCGAAGTCGACTTTGCCATTCATCCTTCTTGGGATTGACAAACTAAGTACCAGTTGCGTACTGCGGTCGATCTACTCAACTGGCCCACTCCCCCAAAACTTCGGACTGTGTGGCTAGAGTAGAAAAGGATATTTAAACTGATCTCATTGGTCGTCTCTGCTAAGAAGAAACAGCCATTCACACCAACCCACTTCCTTCATATACGAACGCATGAGTATCTAAATATAATGATGATCGATTTACGAACTTTACAGTTGTACACAATCTGTAAGGAAATTATACGAAATTTTGAGGAAAAATATCTTGATTAACAAGATAACACAATGTGACTACTTTTGCATATCTAAACGACAATCTCTTTCTCATACATACGTATGTACATACATACATGCATACATACATACAATCATGTACATACATATATATGTATATATATATTATATATATTCATACATATACATGTATATGCATGTATGTGTGTGTATATATATGTATATATATATTATATATATACGCATATAGATAAATAGATGGATAAAGAGAGAGAGAGAGAGAGAGAGAGAGAGAGAGAGAAAAGGTGTACAGAAGGTAGTGTGGAAGCGATATTAGGATAAAATATACGGCGAATATGTCGCAGTGAGTATGGCGGAAAATTAGCATTAAAATCATAAATTTGATTTCATATATTTTTAGTGCTTGAGAAAATATAAGCGAATACTAGAAGTAATTAACAGTTATTGCTAATCGTAATGTATGAAATATTATACATAATAAACATAAAACTTGTTTACGAGATAAGAAATATTTATCACCGGTTCACCTTTGAATATTGCACATTTGTATTGGGTAAAGCAAACTTAACATATACATGCATACAAATACAACTACACACAACAGGCACGCACGCACACACACACACACACACACATACATACATACAAACATACATACATAGACACAAAGTGTGAGCTCATAATGTGTGTGTACAAAATATGCATGTATTCATGTCTGTGTACATTCATGTACATATGTACGCGTATATATCAATATATATATGCGTATATATGCACATATATGCATATATATATATATATATATATATATA
>NC_068981.1:187944470-187948706 GCF_001194135.2 Octopus bimaculoides
TGTGTGTGTGTGTGTGTGTGTGTGTGTGTGTGTGTGTGTAACTGTCCAGCATGTGAGTGTGTACGTTGTGTAGTTGTTCTCTCAATTTATTCCTTTATCAAAGTTAGAGAAAGACAGAAATGTCAAGTTAGTTATCTCTTTTCTTCTTACACAAAATAAAAGAAAAAAAAAAGTCGGCGGTGATTGTGATCTCTATAGCTAATTTGTGCAGATCAACTCGATAAATCATACTGTATAGAAGAATTGTTATTATTTTTCTCTTTTCCAGTTAAATCACAATGACTTACTTGCTATCCTCGCTAGCAACACACACTCCAGCTCCACTGTCCTTACATATTAATGATCCACGCGCTAGACCTGCACTACTTCTGTGTACAAAGAGATTGTGTATTCCATTCAATGTAGAAATAACAATTAAGTCTTTTTCAAAAGCACAAAGACACAATCGCCCCACACATTTATCATGAAAACAGTAAGCTAGTACTCTGTATCCAGTAAACAGTACCGTACTTCGTCGCCTATAGTCATGAATAAAACACAATTGAATGCTTTCGGTTAGTCTCTCACGATCTCTGGTACCCTTTGAAATCGATCCCACATATGTAAGATTGACAAACTTTCATCACAGACTATGATCCTGGTTTAGAGTACAAAGTACAATCGAGAACTGTACATATATAGCACTGTGTTGTTCCTTTCGTGCACAAATTCAAGACCCTTGACTGCAAATGAAATATGCTACATGAATTATCAAAGTACACAAGTTCAGAGATGCTTTCTCTCTGTACCTATTTTATTAATAGTACAACGGCTTTTGTTTCTTCTGCAACTAATACAAAAGTATCTGACTCTACCATTAGTTTTCTACATTCAGAAAGCAAACAAAATGTATTGAATATTTTTAAGCATTAAATAGAAAAAATATAGTAAGAAAAATGACAACTTTCATGCTTTTCAGTAATATATTGTCAAACCCGATGACAGGTAAGCGAATGAGATAAATGGAACACTTTGAAAGTGTCAAATTCGACTAAAATATACACATCGTTCCAGACCAATTTTGACATATTTTACTGAAATTTTAATATCACAGAAATATTTATTAGCAATATATCAAACAAGACTCAGATTTGTATAGCTTGAAAATAACTATATACACCAAGATATTAAGACAAAATAGAAGCCAGTAAGAGAAGTGAAATGACATACAATACAAACTGGAAATGTAGTTACAGATGTATGTGTGTGTGTGTGTGTATGTGTGTGTATGTGTGCATTCGATGTGTGTGCGATTGTGAATTTCAAGAAATACGTATGTTTATATGTGTGTATTTGTATTCATATATATAACATCAACATACACATATACACGCATACATATGCATGCAAAAAGTATGTTTTTATATATACATGCATGCGTGTGAGTATACACATTTTATGATTTCGCTTAATCATAGTGACGCATATAACCATTTGTTAGAATTTAATATACTTATGCTTTAGAGTAATGTTTTGGGCGGATGCAGAGCATTAGAACAGTTAATGATTTACAAAAGGACATTCCCCAGTTACGTATTCCCCTTCATTAACTTACAACTGTTTCTACTATAAGGAGTAAAACATATATATGTACATGCTCGTAAAATTTGAAACCAATATTTTGCTAATTTTATAACGGTTAACATTTCATACTTAACTCAATGGCAAATATGTTGAACTGTTTTAAATTTTGATCTACTATTAGGTAGACTTTTATCAGATTCCATAGCGTTCACTTTTGACTTTTTTATATACACAATCAGTAATTTGTAACAAAGAGGTCAGCATGCTTTGATACATTTAATCTTCAATTATGATAACATTTATTTTTAAGAATTTGAAAATGTTTCAGTAGTCAGTCTTTCGTAAGAATCTTAAGATATTAAAGATTACATAACCACAACAAACACACCAATCATTATCATTAACAAATATAATATTGGAAATAAACGTGCGAATGGACGTGATATAAATGTCCATAAAAATATAGCTACTACTAACGAAAGCGTTTTCAGCATTCATTTTTTCCTTATTTTGTAGGGATGGGGTTAATAATTTATCGGCAATAAATTAAGTACGGAATTAGTAAATTATATGACTAGAGATAGTTTAAATAGTTTAATGCGATGCAAATGGTAATGTACAGAGTATAATTATTGATACATGATATAATCCACATTTTAATGAGGATACATTATTTATAAGCAAACATTGACAAATGTGCATGTACTTATTTGTTTAATACGCACACACACTCTATAATAGATAGTCATATATACGAAACATACTCCTCTGTTAAACGCTTTGCTATTACTTTAATTTACAATAATTTTACAGTATCTGGATATTTAGCCAAAACTGTAAGTTCATCGTGTTATTAACAACAAACAATTCGCCTCCGCTTTTATTTAATTACCACAGTGCTCTCTGAAATTCACATGAAAGTGATTTCTTCCAACGATAATTTATGATTCATTCTAATGATATTGAAACCATTTCAGTTCTTTACATTTTTAATTATGACTAATCAGTCTCGAGACATTGAACCTAAAGTAGTCCTTATTTTTCAAGCAAAGCATAACCACCCATTCTGCAAATATAACATTTCCTGTGCTGCTACCTTTCTATCACAACTTAACCATTTGGATTTGAAAACATGAAATATGAAATAATTCTATCAGTCAAATTGTTCATTTGATTGCAAAATATGGTGAATTGCTTTCGCCCACAAACCTTTCAATTCAAAGAGAAAATCTAGACATAACACACATACTTTTAATCATCAAGATACGTAAAAAAAGTAATACTGTTTTTATTGACACTGAATACTCAATTTCTTTGATATAAAATAACGATTTAATTGAGAAATGAAATTGCTTGATAAGAATCATTTAAGGATACTTTGTTATAAATCCCGTTGTACTGCTTTCGTTCCCGAACTGGGAATGCTTTAATAGAGTGTGAGGCTGCATTTCTAATGAACAGCAATCATTTTTGTCCATTTGTAAACTTCACTTCAACCAAGAAGTAACAGATAATTGCATATGATGATCAATCAAATAAGCTTTTAACAATTTTCTCATGTAATGACGATGTTATAAGGTAAAAATTAAAAAAAAAACATTTTGAAATTAAATCTCATTGTAAACAACTTAGTGGACCTGTAGCTTGTAAATATTCTTCTCACTTCATTGCCGTTTATGCTATGACTGAATGGCAAGGAACTCGTTATATTTCTACTTATACATGGAATATGAATGATGTAAATTTGTATTTACGATACGCAATAGATTTTTCTTGATGTAAGACAAGAAAGTGTCTGAATGTAGTATGCAAGTTATTTCATCAGATAAATCTCCTGTGTGGCTACGTGATGTGTTTGCATCGATGATGAAATTGGAATCGATTCTGCAGACAATATCATCAAGTCAAACGACATTGCGAAATTATATGGAAACTTTGGATTATAGGGAATCATAATTGTTAGGTCAAATATTGATCCTTTTATAATTGCAAATTAATAGATCGATGCATTCTCTAAACATATCAAAATGACAAATTTATTGGAAATGTTTCAGCAAAACTTTAACGTTCCAATATCATTGCTATCTACCTATAAGTATTTGCCTTCTGACATTGTCTGGCTGTATGTGTCACTGAATTACGCTCTCTCTCTCTCTCTCTCTCTCTCTCTCTCTCTCTCTCTCTCTCTCTCTCTCTCTCTCTCTCTCTCTCTCTCTCTCTCTCTCTCTCTCTCTCTCTCTCCATGCATAAAACCTGTGTATGGTCTTACGTATATAAAGCTGTAAGAGACATAACACCCAAACCAATACAATTCTCTATGGTTTCGGTGATGACTAAACATCGTTGAGAGATTTGGTTTCGTTCTCTGCACTGAATCCGAAAGTAGAGATTCTTTACTCTTCGAACCAAACGTGACCATCCATTCTGTGCATATAAGCTTTGTTGCGCTGCTTCTCTGTCAGCTAAATATAATTATCATACCCGACTCGGTATTATCTTGCCTAATTAACCGAATTAACATATATACTTAGGCGATTCCTCAAGATACAAAGGTTAATTCCCTGCTTGGTTACTTATTAATCTATTTCAAACATACACACACACACACACACACACATATATATGTATGAATGCGCAAATATGTATACGTATGAATATATATATATATATATA
>NC_068981.1:187948938-187949849 GCF_001194135.2 Octopus bimaculoides
TTGGTTACTTATTAATCTATTTCAAACATACACACACACACACACACACACACATATATATATACATATATATGACGGGCTTCTTTCAGTTTCCGTCTGCCAAATCCACTCACAAGGCTTTGGTCGACCCGAGGCTGTAGAAGAAGACACTTGCGCAAGGTGCCACGCGGTGGGACTGAACCCGGAACCATGTGGTTCGTAAGGAAGCTACTTACCACACACCCACTCCTGTGCCTATATGTACAAATCTATATATATATATACATGTATGCGTGTTTGTGTATGCATCTATATATGCATCTATTTAAAATCACTGCAATTGTTTCGATACATTCTTATATTTGTAGTGTACAGGTAAGATGTTGTACAATCACTTGGCGGAATCATTAGCACGTCGGACAATGTGCTTAGTGACATTTCGTCCGTCTTTACGTTCTGCGTTCAAATTCTGCTGAGGTCGACTTTGTCTTTCATCCTTTCGAGTTCGATAAAAATAAGGGCCATTTTTCGTTTTGAATCTCAGACTTGTCAACTAAACTTCACTCTTTTCCATGAGCACGTGTTGTTTTGTCAACTGTAAACATTCCTGTGTACGTGTGTGCGTGCTTGTTCCGGTTGACGTGTTGAAGTGGAAGGGGAAGGTTATGGGTATACGTCTGTGTGCTTGTTCTTGTGTGTGTGTGTGTGTGTATGCACACATCCAGTAGCTTTCTCCACACGCATAAATACATAAAAACAGAACACACTTACGCACACACACACACATTCACACACACACACACACACACACACACAAGAACAAGCATGCACACATACACTCACGCACTCACGCACACAAGAATAAGCACGCTCACACGTACACACACACACACACACACACACACACACACACACACACACACACACACACA
>NC_068981.1:187949859-187950410 GCF_001194135.2 Octopus bimaculoides
GTACACACACACACACACACACACACACACACACACACACACACACACACACAGGTGTGTTTACAGTCGACAAGAAAAACACGTGCTTTGAAATCCTGTTTTCTGATCGTATAAAAATTTTTCACGGAAATTAACGAAGATCGAGACATTTGAAACGAAAGATGGCCAAAATAAGTAACATTGGCGCACTGGATTTGATATAATTGACTTAAGTCCGTCCTCCAAAATGTAAGGCCTTGTGCCTATAGTTGAAAGTATTGGGTTGTCCAGATTTATAGTAGCTTACCTTTCGACTTATTTGCCTTGAAACGACCTCAATTCTGGGAAAAGGGTATTTTCAAGTTAAAGGAAAGATGGAGACGCATTGTGCAACAAAATGGTTCATATTTGGTTGATTAAAAATGTAATGGCAAGTATTTATTAAATTATATACCATCTATATTGAGTGCTACTTCCTTTCGCTTGCTCACTTTCTTTATGTGTGTGTGTATGTGTGTGCGTATGTATGTATTATGTTGCCCAATTTTTATGTCTGTTCGAAGTTGATGTGA
>NC_068981.1:187951286-187954243 GCF_001194135.2 Octopus bimaculoides
TGTGTGTGTGTGTGTGTGTGTGTGTGTGTGTATATATATATATATATATATATGGCCTATAAAGCGTGTCCTTCATGTAGATACCCATCACATCAAACGCACCCCAGTTATGTTTCTGTGAATGTATGTATGTATGTATGTATATATGTATGTATGCATGTATGTATGAATGAATGTATGTATGTATTATGTTGCCCAATTTTTATGTCTGTTCGAAGTTGATGTGACGCTAATGATCTTGAATTAGATAGCAGCGAGGTCAGCAGAAGTTCATTGCTGCAACAAAAGATGTCACTGAAACGTCAGACTGCGTCTACCTTTGAGATCTTGACCAAAATTACCGCCGTCTGATACATTAAATAATAATATATTTTATCAAGCCATAGAATAAAAATTTCAGATTTTTTCATGGTTGCTATGTAACAGTGGGTAACTTAATTGTTATGGCGTACGACTCAAGTCCACAGGTTCGATTCTAGACCTGAGAGACTCATTTCTATCTATGTGCAAGACACCATTTCATGTTGCTAGAGTCTTCTTATATGAAATGGGCACCATCCAAGTGCTGGTGCAGCTACTTTTCTCCCCAGTTTTTCACACCCAGGAATTTCCACTGTAAAATGTGTGAGGGCCGAGAGGATAGGTGTGTCTGCTCGAGACAAGTTCACAAAAACTATTAGCATGTACCATAGTACATGCTGCTGTCTTATTTTCTGGAGACTCACGGCAGCAGCAGCAGCAGCAGCAGCAGCAGCAGCAGCAGCAGTAGTAGTAGTAGTAGTAGTAGTAGTAGTAGTAGTAGTAGTAGTAGTAGTAGTAGTGATGGTGGTTTTGTTAATGTTGTTTGTAATGATTGGTGGCGGTAATTGTAATGGTGTCTGCGGGGATTGTTGTTGTCAATTGTGGTGGTGACGACGACGGATTTCGAATGATTAAATACATTTCTAATGCAAAAGTACAAACCTTATTATATTGAGGGACCGATTTAGAAGCATAAGTCAAAGTTACTACATCATAAGTCAAAGTTACTACTAAGAGACTACATCAACGTCTCCAGCTGCGCAGACGCGAGAAGCAATCAGCTTACTGCGAAAGATTTCACGGTATGCAAGTTAACGCAACTGAGCCAGCATAAAGTAGAAGTGCTTTACTACTGAGTGAATCCCTTCTGGTTACAGTCCTTTGTATTTTTCATTTACTCTTCTTTCTGTCGAAGAACTGTTATGCCTGGATATATCATGTAATTGCCCCCCCCCCCCAAATGGTCTAATACTGAAATATACGTTGTAAGAAAGGAAAACGACAACATCACTTTGATGCTAAACTGCTATATCATTCGTCCAAACTTAGTTTAATTTCTGTAAATAACAAGCTTTGCAAATGCTGAACTTTTGATGACAACTTTAATTTATGTTGATATCTGTAACTGTATTACAAGGGATTATTTTCCTCCACTAATGAAGAAAACACTTCGGCCTGACAGCTGCTGACAAGATACATAACTGGAATTTATAACTAACAAGCTTTCTTGACGCACCAACCTACAGTTCACTAATAAGTCGATTTTGAAATTATATTCAGCGAGGAATATTCTGCATAGACATCTGACCTGCGCGAAATAGTGACCAAATTTTCATCAAACACCACGCTAACTTCTTAAACGTTGCTTAATGTAGTCTAAAATAGGTTTGTCATGGTTAGAGCTTTTTTAATACAATTCTATATTTCTAAAATGAGGAATGTACGTATTATGTATTATTATTTAAAAAAAAAGTTTGATTCGGTTCTCCGCTACTTCAAGTTTCACAGGCCCCTAAGAGGGGCCGCTCGAATTATTCAGGCTACTGGAATGCCGAATCTATTGTATGTTATATATTATATATTATGTATTATTATTTATACATTATGTATGAAGATGAGGACACCATTCCGACTAATACATAATATAGAGCAGTTTTGTCCAAAGAAAAATAAGAACAATAACAACAACATCAACAACAATAACAACTGCAACATAATCACTATAACTTCTCAAACTGCAGACCACGATCAAGTGGCATTCATCTTTCGTATCTTCGTTTACTATTAAAATATTTTACTCTTCCTGTGACTGCTCCTCACTGTGTAACACTTTCAAAATAACTACCAACTCGATTTCCGTGCTTCTCTTTCTCACGTGTGGTGAAATGTCTTTCTCACTTTCCAAAATTAAATCTTAACTTCAAAACAAATTCATCTAAATAAATGAATAAACAGGTTTCAAGGAAACTGTCATTTCAAATTCATAATTATTAAACTTGCTTTTTTTACGCACATAAAATAAACACAGATATATAAATTTCAAAGTTAAAACACTGAAAACGAAATAGTATCATGAAATATTTAATAACATTTTATATCAATTTTAAGCAAAGAATTGGAAACTATGTTTTTTTAATCCTTCTTCAAAATATCCATTACGAATGTTTATTTGTGAATCTTGAAGATACGAAATTACAGAAAGAAAGCTAATTTTAAAACTCTAATTATTTTAAATGTAATATTGATTACTGATTTAAAAGCAGCCTTCATGATATTTTAATTTTCCTTGTGTTTTCTGCATTTTTGCATTAACTACTAAAAAGAAAATGAGTGATTACACGTTTCATGATTTTGTATTCTACACACACACACACACACACACACACACACATACACATATATATATATATGTATGTTGTTAATTTTTAAATGTTAACATGAGTATCTAAAATGAATATAATTTGATACATTCTCATATAAATCAATGTCAGTGGTGGTATATGTGTGTGTAAGTAGATGGCTACTCTCATTCTCCCCCTTTATATCTTTATGTCTGTGTGTGTGTGCATGTGGGTGCGCGCGCGCATGTGTGTTAAGAGAGAAAGCGATACATAGACAGGGAGACAGATAGACATATATATATATATATATATATA
>NC_068981.1:187954939-187957836 GCF_001194135.2 Octopus bimaculoides
ATATATATATATATATATATATATATATATATATATATATACAGAGAGAGAGAGTGAGAGAGAGAGACATAGATAGATAGATAGATAAATAGATAGATAGATAGATAGGTAAGTAGGTAGGTAGGTTATGACTCTCGAACTGGTATCAAGTACAATATAACAGAAAATACTCGATACATTTAATATGGAATCAATATTTTATTAACAGGTAATGCCTAACAACAGTACAGTTGTTTTAATGCGTTTCTGTATCTCCTCAAAGGTAATAATAAATACATGTAGGAAATACAAACAAAGGCTTTTCTATGGAAGTATTAATTGGAAAATGAAATAAAGATCAAATCAATAAAGAGCGTAAAGAGTATGAAATGAAAGAGAGAGGACAGTTTTAAAGAGAAATTTGAATACATGAGAGGACAAATTGTTTATGGAGAAATAAATTTTTAAAATGTTCATGAGTTAAAATCCGCTCAAATATGGTGCCGATTTATAGGAAATTTAAATAATAGTCATCTCTATGCTATGATTGATAGCTTCCGGGAAGGCAAATGTGCTGAACTAGAGATGAATAAAATGGTTAATAACAGTTGTAAAATGCTTATGTAGTATGATGAGTAATTTTATTATTTATCGAAAAAGTGATTCAAATATTCGTCGGATTCAGTCAACAACATTTCGTAAATAAATTCAAAATATGCTAGAATAAAAAAAAAATGGTTAAAATATTCAATAAAATATTAACGTTTAATTAGACGTTGAATGCTAAATTAACAAAATGAAATAGTCAAAACATGATTGAAAGTGCTAGCGGCGGGCATAATGGGAGCCTGCTGTATGTGCATGTGTGTTATTGTGTTGTATGTATGTGTATGGTGGTGTGAATGTGTGGAAGTGTTGTGGTGTTGGTTAGTGGGGATGAGCAGTGTTGGTGTGTTTCTGTGTAGTCATTATGTGGACGTTGTGAAAACGTGTAAGAGAAAATATGAGAGCGTGGGCGACTGGGAGTAACAAAATGTCTAGCAAAATGTTTGGCAAAAGCAAAACGGTGTTTTCTACAAAATAATGGTTATTGTTTCTGTGTAGGCTTAAAGATATAAATATATAACATTCACGCCAAGACGAAAAGCGTAAGTTCATGAAAAAAGGAAGAGACAATCGCACTAATAATCAATGGAATCAGAGAAACGAAATACGTGATTGAAAAGGTGTAGAAATATAAAACGAAAATTCAATAGAAAAAGTGACCGGGGAAAATAAAAACGGCAATTAAAGAAAAAGAATACAATTTAACATCTTAGATGAACACTGTATCAAGAAAATAAAAGGAAATAAGAGCAGCAAGAGAAGAAGAAAGGTGTTCGCTTCCGAATTGACGACGTATGTTAATACTACGCCTTTCAAGTCAATAGACGTCACAAATTCAGTAAAATAAAGATTTTTCGTTTTCTCTTACCTCACTGGTTCCGTTTCCTCCTATTTGATAAAAAAATATCAACAAAGACACTAAATTCACTTCTATTTCTTGCACTGGCGAATCTATTTCCTTGATACATTTCTTCCTTTCCGTTTTTCGCTTGTCTAATACTAATACTAAGTGTTACAATGTAACTTCCTTGCTTCAAACTTTTATCTGTTTTTTTGTGTGATCTATTTCCCCCCCTCTCTCTCTCTGTATATATATATATATATATATATATACAGAGAGAGAGAGAGAGAGATAATCAAATGAATGCTAACAGATGATGGATAATTGTCAGCTCATTACAGCTGTCTCTTACGCATTTTTAAATAAGAATGAGAACATTAC
Source organism: Octopus bimaculoides (assembly GCF_001194135.2). NCBI lineage: Eukaryota > Metazoa > Mollusca > Cephalopoda > Octopoda > Octopodidae > Octopus > Octopus bimaculoides. Next base: position 187,956,747 of record NC_068981.1, read on the forward strand.
TTCATTACAAAAGACTGTAAATGATAATAGGGTTGGATTTCTCTGTGTACACAACTGGTATATCCTATTTGATACTTATCATCCATAGGCCGGAACCACAGGTTTATCCAACCCAACCTGGTGCATATCTTTTCAAGTAGCCGATTCTATCCGAATCCTAATTTTACTATATATATAAAATTTGTGTGTGTGTCTGTGTGTGTGTGTGAATGTGGTCCCTATTAATGTGAAGGAATGTTGCGGCACAAACATTAGGCTAGTTCAAATATGCCTGTGACATATTTTAACTTCTATAGACATTTTCACATATTTCGCTATAAAAGATACTCGCTTATGGTAAAAGATGTCAAAATACCATCATCAGCTCAGTGGTTCCCTCTATTGGACACCAAGATTCATGACTTGCTTGTTATACCTTCATCTGTAGGGGATACCAAAGAGAGTTAACCCTGTACTGACAGGAATCCATAGCTTTATAATGATTCAGTTAATACTGGTGACTGATTAGGTCTGTCTCCCTTATAGAGGAAGACATAACGAGCCGGAAATACATCTAGGGGTCCAATAGAGGGCGCTACGGACCTATATTTACACATTTTGTTATAAGTGATAATGTTTTTTTCTCTGCAGTAAACTGCAGTGGAAGTCAGAAGCCTTTGGAAGTCAAAAGGTCCACCTTTGAACTTGTCAGCGTCACGATTAGGAATCTAAAATTTTCTTCTACTCTAATGACGGAGACTCGTTTTATCCAGTGTTGATTGCTTCCATTCTGACCTGCATATGTACTACTTCTACCAACATTATAAGGGGGTACCGAGCCCCCAGTAAGAGTTGTTGGACTCATAACACCTTACTTCCTCCTGTTTAATTATCTCTGCTGTTTGTACTCTGTGTAAGTTGGATCTATTAATATAAACATCTATATATCATATTTAAATTTTCATCATCTGATAGACTTCCTTCTTTACTTTCTCTCGTTTTGTACGTATAGATATATACATATTTTGTATTTCATACCCAAGCTGTTATATTTAATATATTTCATTTTTTTATTCACATAATTGCCTATACATACATATACATACATATA
>NC_068981.1:187958012-187958725 GCF_001194135.2 Octopus bimaculoides
ATATATAACGTTGTATAGTCTTTAACGAAATTCCGATTTTTCATGTTAGACATTTTTTACTCCGCATTTTTTCTTTCTTTCTTATCATGCTTTCGGCTTACTGTTTTTTTTTTTCCAGAAATTTGTTTATTCTTCTTCCGTTACATTCCAATATCTGACTGTTGTTATGACACGTCATAAATCTTAAGACATACTTTGGCAAACATTCAGTTAGTCATCCATAAAAATTTTTTTTTTTATTTTGCCAAAACTTTCTTTGATTTAAGAAAATCAAGATGATGCTTGGCGTTTTCTGCACATCGATGGCATGCAAATGTATTTTGTAATGTGATATAACTTCTGTTTCTCGGGATTTGCAATTTACAAACCCGTGTTTAATCTCCACAACAATTTCTTTATTTACCAATTGACTTACTTTTCGTTGCCATTAGAAACGTTTACATCAATACATTTCAGTATAAATATTCATTTTGGTTGGCTGCATGATGGTACAAGTTCACCGGTTTTGTTGAAACACTTGTGTAAGAGGAATATTTCTCCTAATAAATATATCGATATATTTCACAGAACAGAAGATACAGGCATGCTGACAGAATATATGTGTGCGTGTATGTATTTGAGTTATAGAGGGGAAAACTGCTTATGTAAAACACGAAAGTGATCTATAAATAGTTTCATAAACGTGCGTGCGCACACACACAAGTATATATATA
>NC_068981.1:187958735-187971386 GCF_001194135.2 Octopus bimaculoides
ATACATACATACTATTATTTAATAAGAATAATATTGACAGTGACTTTGGAATTTCGGCATACTATCTGCCATAATATTTGTGCTTAAGATTCGGAGTTACATGCAGCATTGATTTCATTTGGGAGAGGGAGACTTGCAAGGATGAAATGCGTTCTCGTTCTCACTAGAGACGATATTCTGGGAAAACATTGTTTAGAGCTTAGTGAATCACTGGTTCAACTGCTTCTACTATTTACTACTGCTACTGCTACTGTTGTTGCTACTGTTGATAGTGTAACTAACCTCCTTTCGTCTTATGATGTTACCGGGTTTTTAACTGCCGGGTTAAAATTTCCTCTTGAACACTTTATTTGAACACCATCCAAAGCTTCCTTTTAAGGTTGTCTATTGTTTGCATAATGAGAATCCAATTGCAAGTCATCTTATTATTTAGCGAGTATTGCTCTCTTTAAACTTCCAAATGTCGGTTGTATTTGTGTTGTATCTGCTGTGGAAAGGATTGTATTATTCTGAGTAGATCTTGTATAAAGGTATCACTTGTTTGTTCCCATATATTGCACTTTGAGAAATACCCTTATTTGAGATTTTCTTTTAAGGATGCTACTTTCCTGGAGCTAAGTTCAAGGTTATGTGCAGGTGATTCATGATTATTATAATCATACTTTTACACTTTTTCTTCCTTTGATATCGTCCTCATCATAGTTAGTGTTGAAGAGGTGAAATCTTATTTGATTATTAAAACATCAAAGTGCTAAATACCACAAAACAGTGTGGAAAGGGGAATAGATGAATGGTCGAACTCGAATGTGGAAGGAATGAGAGTCCAATGTCTACATTAAAACTACAGGAGAGACAATAAATCTAATGGAATTGTAAAGGATAAGACTCCCTTCTCAAGTATGATTAAGAGTGGCAAAATTATTTCTGATATTAGGGACAGTGGATAGTAAAAGCAGCAATGTGTCTTATATTATTCAGGGATTTAGTTTTTACATTGTAGGTTCAAACTTTACCAGGATCAATTTTTGCCGTTCATTCGTGTGGGAGGAATAGCATATGTCCCAGTTAAATGCTGGAATTCATTCAATCGACTCTATTCTTTCAATATAAATGCGTGGCTTTATATTCAGCATAAGATATCCTTAACTCTATTCAGATTATAAAATCTTCCTTGCTTTTATTTCATTACTGTTATATTTTGATCGGATTTTTTTTTCTGAGCCATAATGGCCTGAGTAAAAAACAACAGAACAATGTGTTTCATGCTTCAAATAAAATTCTGTTAGCTATTACCAATCGTTTTCTCGGAGTTTAATTACAGACGTGGATTTAGCACCACTCGCTGGCACCGTAGATGCTTTTAGCCGAGTTCACTCTGTTGCCAGCATTGAAAGCCAAGCCATGGGTTTGAGGATCCATTCCTTCCTTCCTTTATACTACCAGTCTTGGAGGTCCTGTAATGGATCAAGAGTGCTACTTTCCCTAATGTCTAATCGATAAAAATGAAAGTAAAATTGTGTGGTTTGCGTGCTTCAGGGAACTTAGTTTATACATATGCTGGCTAATTTGATGTATAAAATTATTTCCCCTGACTAAGAAAGTCTTAAATCAGCGTCCTCGTAGTAATACTAAGTGTATTTGAACACGAATTGATGTATGTTTCTTATTAGCACTACTAACGAACACTTATATATTACTTCTACTGAAAGCATCAGTCAATTCAAGAAGGAATTTTTTTATGAATAAAAATATACTGACGACATAATCAGGATAACCTTAAAGCATGAAAGCAATTTTCAATGCAAAATTTATATATTCTATATTAATATATTTTTTCTAACGGGACTTGACATTAATGCATCATTTTTCTTTATATAAAAATACGTTTTCTGAGAGTGATTCTCGTTAATGACAACAATTATAATTGAAAATGAAATGAGATGCTACCCAAACTCTTCTTTCGACGTCAGTTCCCTCCCCATCACAATTACACAGCCGTTTAGTGCAAAAACTTGTCTGACCAAGGAAAAACCTTCGAGTGATTGTGTTACATCCAAACAATAACAGCCAAATCTCTCTAACAGCACAACCCTCCAGATGACAATATAAAGTACACGTCAGAAACACTTCGTATAAAATAATGACACGATAGTAATGGGTCTCATACCACAACCACAACGTTTCACATCTCTCCAACTGCACACAGCCACTTACCTCGACGATTCCCGTTCCATTAACATCTATGTATACACCCCAATGTCACTGATTATCCTCAACAAACGTGTTACCCTGACACTAATTTACTTTCTACTCTTGCATCCAGCATACGATGTGTTACGGTAGCAGAAATGAAACGTCCATCTAAATTAGACGACCGTTGCGGGGTGGGGTCCATATAAGTTTCTGCTGCTAAAGTTTATGTGCAATTAATTGGTTATACTTCTTCTACAATATACAGAATATTTAAACAATTTTTTAAAAATACAATTCCTAATATTTAATTATAAAAATATAATAAGATTTTTTAAAAAGATCAAATGGCTTTGTGGGTCCAGTAAAGTAAACAGGAATCAAAGAGGTATACCGGCAAAAAAAATGGTTGAGAACCACAGTCGTTACACTGGACCAGCGCTCCTTAAATTATGAGTCACAATCCCATTTGAGATCGTGAAAATTATTTTATAAGTATATTGTTCAACAAAAACATAAATGATTCATGTATTTATTTGTGCCTTATTTCATATTTAATACCTGGGACTGCAAAAATCTCGTGATGAAAAATGGGGTCATGAAAATAGTTTAATAAGAGCTGCTCTAGACGCTATAGTAATGAATATGCTTTACTGTTAGCAAGATCTTAAAGGCGCATTGCAGAGTTTCAATCCTATAGACCATTACTCATTTCTCACCACTTGGATTTTAAATTTCTTAATGAATGGAATTTTGGAATATATGAGAGTCCGGTCATGATATCTATTTTTTTCTACTGTACATTACTGATTTTCGTTCCTATATTTCGAATGAAAATCAAACAGGCAGCTTCACTGTTTACTCCACAGATACTTTACCATTCATCATTCCATAGCTTTCTGCATACAGACGTTAGATAAGCGAAACCGATACATCTCATGCCAGATTCCCTGTACTGGAGTCAAGATGTGCCCAAAATGAAGTTCTCTTTACATATCAGCTACAGTGTTGTTGATACGTACAAACATCACAGATGGTATTAAAATAACAAAAAAGAAATGTCACCTGTTGATTAGCAAAGATTCATTTGCGCAGACGCCTGCACGAAAAGGCTACAAACATGCTTGCTTTCCTCTCCATCACTTCTATGTTTATTTAACCTTTGTATATCAACTAGCAACACTATATTTTTCATCTGCTAACACCCACAAAATCCACAAGCCTCTCACCTTCTATTCTAGTAACAGTGACTAGATCTTCATCAGGTCTTGCATTAAACACTACATAATAATACTAAATTAAAGCAAAGCATTTTTCTCTAAAGGTACCAGCCTACATAAGTTCAAACTAAATACCGACATTACAAAACATCATTGGGACTACCTCACCACCTCAGTCTGAATTTGATACTCTCTCTCTCTCTCTCTCTCTCTCTCTCTCTCTCTCTCTCTCTCTTCCTGAACCTCCTAATAAATATTAAATATTGTTATCAATTCCAGGTGCTACAATTTCCTTTTGTATATCCCAGAGAGATTTAGAGATAGCTGCTAAATAGTGAAGCTCGAATTTATAGCTCAATATAAATGTTTATCTACTCCACTTATTGGACTTGATGCCCCATAATTATATTCTTCAACAGGTTTCAAATTTAGGAATTGAATATATTCGAATAGGAAATTCCATGTTGATAGTGATCACTATCAAACGTTATACAAAAGAATAGACTAGAGTTTCATCTATTATGCAGCTTTGAAAGTACTTAGCTTAAATTTCAACCTTATCTAATATGTGATAACGATATTTAGTGATTCGACTGAACGGATTACATTCGAATTTTAGATTTGTAGTTGTTAGCTATATATATATATATATATATATATGTGTGTGTGTGTGTGTGTGTGTGTGTGTGTGTGTGTGTGTGTGTGTGTGTGTGTGCGTGTGTGTGTGTATGTGTGTGTGTGTGTGTGTGTGTGTGTGTGTGTGTGTGTATTCTAAGCAAGGATACGAATATGTGTGCTATAATTGTTAAAAGCTGCAAATGTATTGCATCTAGGTTGTAGCTATTACACGTATAAAATAATCCACACTGACGTAAATTTGTATGCAGTGTTTCCACTCTTGTCGTATGAACGAGTAGCAAATACATGGATATTTATATATGTGATTCACTTCTATTTCTGTGCACCATTCCTGTTTATCTTGTATTTGAAATGCATAATTTACCAATATAGTACTATTAAAGAAAATTTGATACGTTTAACATAAATACTTCTATGTTGAGGCATGTCCAAGTATACACACACACACACACACACACACGCACACACACACACACACGCACGCACACACACACACACACACACTCACACACACACATACACACACACACACGCACACACATATAGTATATAGTATATATAGACCACAGTATGTATGTGCAAAATGACTAACGCATACATTTCCACAATTCTCAACCGAGTTTCACCAAACTTTACACACACCTTACTTATGTCCTACGAATGGTCATGCACTGTAACATTTTGCCCAGAGCATCCTCGTAGATGGACGTAAATGGACATAGGTTTTTGTATGTAGGGTCATACATACTTTTTTAATCCTTTTATAAAAGTGAAAAGATTTTGTCTATTTATTTCGTTTGTCCATCTGCGACGGTTATTAAATTGACTCGGGAACACTGAACGCATACATTTCCACAATTCTCAACCGATTTTCCCCAAACTATACACACAAATTACTTACGTCCCAAGGATGGTCATGCTCTATAACATTTTCTCAGAACTCCCGCGTAAATCGACGTAAATTGACATAGTTTTTTTGTATGTAGGGTCTTCCATACTTTTACACATATAATACACATCCGGTGTTCACTGTCGATTACAGTTCCAATTGTTCCTTTGCGACAGGCCCATTTAAGTTCAGAGTGCTGAATCATCTTTTCCTCCCAGGCATTACAACCAGTCCTAACAGCACTTCACGTGTTCCGATCTAGAACATCGTTTTCCCAATCACTTTTGTTCATATCTAGTTTCTTCAGGTTTTTCTTCACACAGTCTTTATAACTTTTCCTCGGCTTATATTGCGGTCGCTTACCAGAGTTGAACTCACCGTAAAAAAGATGCTTTGGTAATCGCTCGTCTTTCATTCTAATAACGTCTAATCCATCTCATTTGAGCTAAGATAACATGTTGTTCAATTGAGCTGCGACTTGCCATGCGAAAAACCTCTGATCTGATATGAAGCATTCTAACTTGACTCTTAAGATACGTCTGAGGCACTTTTGGTGAAATCTCTCCAACATTTTTATATAAGGCTTGTACGTGGTCCATGTCTCACTTGAAGAAAGAAGTGCAGACAATACACACACTTTATAGACAGTGATTGTCGTCTGCATGGAAATACCCAAAGTGTAACGCGGTGGGACTCAACCCGGAAGCATGTGGTTGGGAAGCAAACTTCTTACCACACAGCCACACCTGCGCCTTGTTATTTTCCTTCAATCCTTTAATTTATTATTTTCAAACCTCAATAACTAATTCGTTTCAATGTTAGTGTGAGACCCACGAAAGAACACATTCATATGTATGAAACGATGCAGTTTCACTGCATACGAGACGTCATTTATCCAACATGACGTAGCATGAAGTCCATCTCTAATACATTCCAAATTATGACCATCCTAACCTTCTTATTTCTCATCTTCTCTCCATCTATGTTGTACTCACTCTCCACCCATGTTGTACTCACTCTCCACCCTTCACGAACCAATTCAGTTTGTTATAACTGTATATTGTACTTCACTAATATCAATTAAGCAGCATATTACAATGTTTTCAAGATGAAAGCGAAAACCTTGTTCTATTGATAACCATCGTCTAATGTGTATATTATACGGGCTATGTAAAGGAAGGCAACACTGATTGCATTAATGTTTTCTTTCAGGTAATTTCTATAACATACTGTATGTCATTTGGATAATCTGAGTCTATGAGACTCCAGTGCATATCTGGCTTTCAAATATAACAATATAAGCAAACAGTAAGTTTTAGATAGCCATCTAACGTTGATATATTGTGTGTTGTAGACAAGATGGCTTTCAGCTAATTCTTTTCTCTGTGTGGCTGTCGCAATCAAAGTTAGATTAGTGTTTATGGGATCATTAGTTCTTTCTTTGTGTGTGAGTATTTCTATATCAAGTGAATTGTTAATTATTGCCTCATTTATTTGCATTGTGTTGTTACTAAGATTAATGAACTCCATTAGATAAATCAAAGCTAATATCTGCTAAGCCTGGCTTTAGAGTAGAGATATTTCCACCAACTTACGGAACCACTTTCTTTTTCGTCCGTAACTTGTATGGAAATTATTCACTGTATAACATGTTTTACTAACCTCTTCGATCACTTGTGCAAATACTCAATCATATTTATAGATGGCTAATCTCAATATTGCCTGTCTCTTTAGTAAGGACAGATCATTTACAAAGCAGTCGAAATTAATTTTTGTCTTTACCCTCTCTGTCTCTCATTAGATAAAGTTTTATGGACAGAAATACCAATATGTATTGTAAGTTGAGGTTCTTGGTCTACTACAAAATGACCAGACTTCAAAAGAGGTTACAAACCCTGATCTTAAAGTATTCCTATAACATAAAAAATTCAACAGTACTGTCTCTCCCTCTCCCTCGTTCTCTCTCTCCCTCCCTTCGTCGCTCCCTTACTCGCTTGCTTCCATCTGATTGCAGATTTGCAGGGATAGAGATTTTGAGCTCAAAGATTTGAAAAATTCTTTGAAAAACCTTCTACGAAATTAAGGTCAGTTGGCTGTCACAATTTTCAGTGGAAAACCTGGTGACGCCGTTTATGATTTTCTTCATTATACGTAATATTCTTCATTATATGTAACAAATTTTCTATAGTTATTTTCAAGAATGAGAAACTGAAAGTTCTTGTATGGCACAAATATGCCCGACAGTTAGCCATCACAGTTTCATTATAGGTATTATTGGTATCTTCAATGCGGCGCACTGGTAATATGTTTGTATACCAGTTCAAGGAGGTCTGCTGATTTCTCAATGTCTTACAGTGATTCTCTTGTTCTTTTTAGGTAAACGATATAAATATGACTTATGTATACATTTAAGCCATGGTCATCTCATTGCTCATCAGAAATCACCTTTAAGGCTTTTTGACTATTTACACTCTGAACAGGTGATACCTTAACGTTACAGCTATGACAGCTTCCGAATAGTATTAGGAAACACGCAGCATTTGTTTTCTGACAATATCTGTCTCAGAACTTTCACTAATTCAGCCGTCTGGCTATTAATTCAAGTTCTTGGCTATTATTAACTATGTCAATTTTAAGTTTAATATTTCGTGCGTCACTTTTCTTCACGATAATCATATTTCATAATCAGTGAGAGACCTGTTGTATGTAACGTGACTTAAGCGAGCTGAGAGCATGAATAGCAGAAATTTCATTGGTTCTTTGTTAAAAAATGGACAACATAGTTTAATTTGTTCAGCACATTATTGAATTTTCCTTAAATTTAGTTTTAAACTTCTGCTTTTGCATTGTTGTGAAACAGCTAGTAAATGTTTACAATATTCAATTATTTATAAACAGAAGCATGACTTCCGAATTGTTTTCATAGCGGCTTGGAACCCTTCAGAAGATGACTCCACTTCGTAACGCAGAATGTTTTTAGTTTGCTACTCTGTTGGGAGCTTTTCTCTTTAGTGAAGCTCTCTCTCTCTCTCTTTGGTGAGAAATGCATAAAATAAAGCTTTTATATGTTTCCAGCACTGCGAAATATTTAGTATATGACATTCTGACAGTGAGTCTATCAGCTGTACGAACAGAAAAATGTACACGTTTAATAACTTTAAGATTTGTGGGACCAATAGGTATGTCCCTTGTTTTAACTTGCATCTTCACGGTCACTAAGTTATTTACCTAATCATTCATTGTTTTTCAATTCTATATCTGGCACCATTTTATTCCATTGATTGTCTCTTCATAAGCTACTCCTTTTGAAATTGGAATCTTTTCTGCAAGTCTACAACTGATATTATTTTCAGATCCACAGTAATTGTATATAAAACCTCAGCAGCGACAAAGCGGTCAATATATTTGGGATGTCGAAAATTATTTAACGCTGTAAAATTATGCAAAATTTACATAGTCGTTAATTAGAGATTTTTTGACTGGGTTAATCATTACATCATTACATAGGTCAGCATCTAATACCAGTTCACTTCTTCAGGTGAAATTTGTATGACCTGAAAGGGGGCTGTAGTGTGTCTCACTTTGGTAATAATCCCCGATATTTGCTCAGCAACAGTCAATAGTAACAACATTGTGCACCTGTCTAGCTTATTGTTCGTTGCATCAAATTAATAGCCTAGGGACATACTACGCACATATAGTATGACCAAAGCGTAGCATTCATTTTCTTAAGGTAGTCAAATGGTTTCGTTTTAGATTTACATTTCTTTACAAAATGGCTTGATATGCTGCATTCATATGAGTCTTTTCCATTGTTTAGTTAAAAGCTGAACATAAAATTTATGAATGCTACCATCATTTTGGTGTTTTTACTGCTCTCAACTAGTTTAATTTTCAAAACGCTTGTATTTCTAATCTTCATAACCGGTTCAGATTATCAGTTTCCTTTAGTTTGTGTATTAAGGAAATACCCTCTACACTAATGGTCAGCGTGAGGCAGCTAATTGGCCAGTTCTTAGAAATAATTTGTGCTATTAGTTCCTATGTTTTGATTTCGAATTTCGCCATGGGCAACGTTGACTTTCACTTCTTTGGGCTCTGTAAATAAACCAGAAAGTAATTGGCTCCACAATGCTTATTATTCTCAAGGGACTTTATATGTTACCACAAAACCCGAAGGACTCACCAGGAGTTGAGAGCTCAAGAAAGGAGGGACCAATGTGTGAAAACCCAAACTGCTAGCTAAATCGGTGAACTTATAACTACGTGTCTGCTTGCGTAGTTTTATCAAACATTCCTATGTATTTCTCCTATTTTGTTTAGTATCAAGGAATCTGCTTCCCATAATGAAAGCCAATAACTCTAGATGCATAGAAATTGTCAAAGTTTCCTATGACATCTGCATATCTGTTTTACATCGAAACTGATATAGGTTGCTTTACTTGATTCTCCAATAGTGCGTAGCAACAACGCACTTTTGGCCTTATCAGCTGATTTATCACCAAGAGACTGTAAAATTATCATTGAAAGGACGTCAGTGGACAAGTGGGTTAATATCAGATATAACATTAAGCACCAGGAAATTATATTCATCTATTTAGTATTTTCGTTATACAGCATAGTCACTTAATCAATTATTTCAGTTAAAATCTGTCAGCGCTTCACCTATCAGCTATGTTAATAACGAATTAAAGAGAGACGGAGCAGCACCGGTAGCCTATGTAATTCTTGTCTCAGTATTCTATAATTCAAATCAGCTGACATTTTTGACATCATGTTATATATCTGTGTATCATTGTTCATATCAGGCAGAGCATTAAATTGGAGGGTGCTATTTATTGACAACTATCACCAATTGCGCATATATATAATGTAACATAGCTAAGAGATGCCAACTCACATTAAATCTATTACACCATTTGCACCTGTGTTGTTTCCAACAACCGTTAAATTGCAAGTATTTTAAAAGAGCATTAGCTATGCCGATCTCGCAGGTTTCACATACTCTGGATAGATTTTGGACACGACTCTCCCTTCAGATCAAACGATGTTTTTAAAATCCACTTTAAAAAGCTCAAATGGTTTAATTATACAGTCAAATTGTATCAGGCGATTATTATCGATTGCAGAACAGATAATAACTGAGAGAGTAATTTTATAGAATATATGCATTTTATGAATGTATTTTTGATATTTCCAAATGATATGAATATTTTTCATAAAGCAGTGCTCCACCATGGTCTTAGCCGTGATGGCTAAAACCCTAAAGAACATTAACGTACATACTCTTTCCTGTTTCCCGAAATATTTTTCTATGTCTAAATGTCGATAGTTTCTATGTAACAGCTTCAACTTTTATATTCAGCTCTGAAAATCATTCGTCTCACACTTTATCATTCAATTCTCTGCTGTACTGTCAAAGTCAAAGTGAACGTAGTCTTTAGCGAAGTATGAGGCTACTTTCTCAGTCTCCATTGTTTGTTTTACATTGCAAATTAGCATTATCAGTTCTCATCACTTCATCTCAGACAATAATTAGAAATCCTTTATTTCTCTTCAGTTTTCCCATGTTGCTGCCACTTATAATTCTATTTATTAGCGTTGTATTCCATTTGCATTTATTATTTGACAAGAGAATATATACAGATACATGCGCGCTCAATTTTGCTGGACCAAACTATCTGAAACACATGATTTGTTGACGATTTACTACTACTACTGCTGCTGCTACTACTACTACTACTACTACTACTACTACTACTACTACTACTACTACTACTTCCACCATCTCTGCTATTACCAGAAGTACCATCGCCTCTACTAATGATACTAACATTAACGCTACACCGGCTGTTATTGCTGCATAAAGCCAAGTTTCGTGCAATTTTGTGGTAGCTGGTGCACGTAGCCCACGTTTCTACTATATTTGCACACCTTCCCGCCAATTTTGAGAGGAAGATCACTGAGTGAACAAAGTGCTGGTCCATCAGCTAAAGGATCAACAGTTTGTATATCACCAACATATACTGTTACTAACAATCACAAGAGTCCGTTTATCTAAATAAAAGAAGGTACTACATACTGGTAAGATTTTTCTTTATGGTCAATTATATTCGTGGACAGTTGATCCTATCGCCTTTTCAATGTTAGTTACATATACTTCGTTTTTGTATTTGGCTTACAGAATTCTTGATGTGAATTCGCGTATTGAAACACATTTTGTGGCATCTTGGAAAGGTCATTAAGGCAATAATAATGCGTGTGTTATTATTATTTGGGTAATTAAAGCAGCGAGCGAGCAGAATCGTTAGAATGCCGGGCAAATGATTAGCGGCATTTCGTCTGTATTTAAGTTCTGAGTTCAAGTTCCGCCGAGATCGACTTTGCCTTTCATCCTTTCGAGGTCGATGAAATAAGTGCTAGTTGAGTACTGGAGTCAATGTAATCGACGTACCCCTCCCCCTAAATTTCAGGTCTTGTGCCTTTAGTAGAAAGGATTATTGGCGTAATGACTCTCTCAAGAATCAACATAATTGGTTGTATACAGTTTGAAAAGAAATAGGATGTGAGATGTTGATTCACTGAAAATGCTATACATGAATAATAAAATCTACTGTTATTATACTTCTCTCTTCTTAAGGCAGTGAATTCACATTACTGCATTTGTTTCTGGACTTAAAAAGCTTTGGCTTCAAATCCCACGAAGTTCAAATTTTACCTTTTGTCCGTCTAGGGTTGACAAACTAAAGTACCACTCAAGTGCTGGGATCGCTGTAAGCGACCACTCCACGCCCTTACACAAATAGTAGTGTCTTCTACTGTGACTCAAAGAGACAATACTCTCCTTAGAATGCGAGCTGTACCCAACAATGCTCTCTTCTGGGTCACTTCGGGCCTGACAGCAGTTCCAATATTCTTAATATTAAGGCAGCGTGCTGGCAGAAACGTTACCACGCCGGGTGAAATGCTTAGCGGTGTTTCGTCTGTCTTTATGTTCTGAGTTCAAATTCCCCCGAGGTCGACTTTGCCTTTTATCCTTTCGGGGTCTATAAATTAAGTCCCAGTTGCGTAATGGGTCGATCTAATCGAGTGGCCCCCTCCCCCAAAATTTCGAGCCTTATACTTCGAGTAGGAAAGAATCTTCTTCTTCTTCTTCTTCTTCTTCTTCTTCTCGCTGGAGATGTAGTACGGTGTCAGCTGTTCACTACCAGTAAACGAAGGTAACACCTCTTATTTTTCGAGCATCTTCCGGAGTATTCTAGCGGTTCCAAGCAGTCCTGTTTTCTGCAAGTGCTCCACCCTAATTGCGGTCCCTATTTGTTCCACGTACTTCTCAAGATTTTTGCTCACTGTTCCCAGGGCTCCGACAATTATTGGTACGACTACCACCCTTTTCATCGACTACACTGCTTAACCTCCCATGCTAATCTGTCATATTTTATTTCTTTACTGCCCACGAGGGGGTACACACAGAGGGGACAAATCAGTTGAGTGCTGATACTTCTAAGTGCGCCAATTATTATTATTATTATTATTATTATTATTATTATTATTATTATTATTATTATTATCGTTATTATTATCATGTTTTCTTCTTTCTTCAAATTTTCTTCCATTTCTTGCCGAGTGTTTTCCATACATCTAGGGCAGAGAAGCTCATTGTATGCATTCCCAGTTTACACACGCAAATTCACAGGTAAAATATGTATTGTA
>NC_068981.1:187971664-187972323 GCF_001194135.2 Octopus bimaculoides
AAAAAAAAAAAAAAAAAAATTCATGAATGGATGTTGTTTTCAAAGCGATAATGCTCTTCTCAGTACATGAGTCGTTCCAGTTAACACGATTTTTGCACTTCCTGTAGGGATGGTAAGCCTGGTATCATTTTCAAATAGGTTTCAGTACCTATTTTTATCATTCCTAGAGATCCTACAATCACTGGTACGGTAGTCGCCTTGAGGTGCCACATTTTCTCAATTTCTATTAGCAAGTCTTTATATTTACTGATCTTGTCAAATTCTTTCGCCGCTATATTATGATCGCAAGGAATACTCATGTCAATTAATAAACACTTCTTTTTTGTCTGATCTTTTATAATAATATCCGGTTCATTAGCTTTTATAGTTTTGTCGGTATGTACGGGGAAGTCCCAGAGAATCGATACATTTTATCCCTCCGTTACATCTTCAGGATGGTGCTTATACCATTTGTCAGCGGTTTTGATTTCATAATGCCGACATATTGTCAAGTGTAAATAAATACTGGCCGACTCTGTCATGTCATGATTTATATTCTACAGGTGCTAAGACCCTACATTATTATTATTACTATTATTATTATTATTATTATTATTATTATTATTATTATTATTATTATTATTATTGACCTGATTGGCGAGACACTAAACGAGTATGAA
>NC_068981.1:187974079-187977886 GCF_001194135.2 Octopus bimaculoides
TATTTATCTATTTATTTATCTATTTATTTATTATATCTTTCTCCGTTTTCTTCCTCTGTTTAGACGAACTTTCCTACCTTTTCGGACAAAACCTTTTGTAACCTTCGTCCTGTCTTTGTCCTTATATGTTTTTAATTGATATTAGCCCTTGTGGCCAATAAAACGAATTAATTATTATTATTATTATTATTATTATTATTATTATTATTATTATTATTATTATTATTATTATTATTATTATTATCTCTTTATTGGAATATACTTTTATTCTGTCCTTAATTGAAAATGAAGCTTCTATTATTTTCAGTTATTGTGTTTGATATCATTTGTCTGTTGATGATATTTTATCATGAATTTTTTTTTCTCCGTTCTAGCTTCTTTCCAGAGCCGCGCAATGTTGACAAGAAATTGATATCCCGTTCAATAGACCATCCTCGGTTTGTATATACATTTGATATTTTTTTGCTAAAAATATATTAGTATGTCTCAGATATTTTTATATTTTCGTAGAGGTTTTGCTGGTAAAGTTTTAATGAAATGTAAATCAGTTAATGATAAATATCTAATATTTTGCAACAGCATACTTTATATTCTGCATCTGTTTATTTCATATTTTATGTGAAACCGCGTGGGTTAGTGATTAGAGTATTTTGCTAACGGTCGTAAGTTCATGAATTCGAATCCTGGCGACGCGTTGTGTCGTTGAGCAAAGCACTTTATTTCACGTTGCTCCAGTCGACTCAACTGGCAAAAATGAATTGCACCTGTAATTCAAATGGCCAGCCTTGCCTTATTTTATGTTGTATCTCCTTGAAAACTACGATAAGGACACGTGTGCTTGTGGAGCGCTCAGACGCTTGCACATTGATTTCAGGAGCAGCCTGTTCTGTTGATCGGGCCAACTGAAACCCTCACTGTCGTCACCGACGGAGTGCTATAATTTAATATTTTGTGACTATCCTTAAAAAAAAAAAACTTTCCTACGTTTGTCATATTTCCTGGATTGCGCTTCCAAATAGTCGGCTGCTGTTCTGAGAATTTAGTTCAAGAAGTCAACAAGAGACAACGATTTCATAATTTCTAGAGTATAGGTAATTACAATGTGCAAAACGCTTCGCTCTATAACTAAAAAAAAAAGAAAAGCATTTCAAGCAAGCTATGTGATTTGTTTCCAGCAGTAATTAGCTACAATTCTCTAAAGACTGAATATTTTTACTAAATTTATATTTGATTCGAGATGCGACTAATTAGTTAAATGAAACCTAATTACATATCGTCTATTGTCCATCATATAATTTTGCAAAGCTACAATCGTATATAGAATTCATAATTCGGTCAGTGCATCTTTAACAAATTACAATAACCATTTATTCTCTATCGTAGATATTGATTAAGCGATATTGTCTTTTGTGATTAAAACGAAAACCGAAACAATTTTACATTAGCATCGATTAAATATAGGACCCTCTTTCCACTCTTTCCATATACTGGAGTATAATCAAAAGAATTTGCCGTAACAATTGATGTGACGATTAATAAAGATTTATTCATGTCTCTCTTGCTCTCGATCTGTTTCTTTCCGTTTGTATTTCTCTATCCATATGTGCGCTGTATACATATATAAATTTCTATACGTACATACATATATATATTTATATATATAGTCAATTCAAATAAACAAACAATTCAAATACACGGATAAAAAACGAAAAAAAGAAGAAAACCAACGAATGTGACGACGTGCGCAAGACGTGTATTAGTTTGACACTCAGTGAAAGGAGAGAGTAACGTTTCCAGCATAGCTCTTCGTCGGAAAGGAGACAGGGAAAAGTCTAAAGAGGAGAAGAAATCGCCAATGAGCCACGTGTAGTCACACTGCTGAAGTACACACACACACACACGCACACATGTATGTATAGTCACAGTATATAGTAGAAACAATAAAAAATCATGTTAATTTGAGTTTCCGATATACTCCAGTGAAAATTCGTATTGAATTAAATCAAATCTCAACTTCTTAAAATCAGCAGGCATACTACGACCCAATCTCACCAATTTTACGTATGAAGAAAGTGGATCTACTTCAGCATTCAACAAACCTCCGGTACCCCGCAAAAATTATATCGGAATTATATCGGGTATACATCCACTGTTTGCTAAATGCCAAGACTAGTATTCGTCTGCCTTCCTATAGCTAAGACGTAATCGCTTTCTCATAAGCATACAAACTATTAGTTAATAAGAAGAATAGTATTACATCTACTTCTAACATATGAAAAATAATTTCGCATAAACTTATACTATTATATCCATGAGAAAAGGTATGTCCAGTAGATGGATCCTGTAAAACAAAGGCGATTATATTTAATGCAGAAATTACAGCAGACTAACTCTGTTATATTGGCATAATAGAAGGATAATTCAAAAAAAGATATAGCTGTGTCACACTTTAACATTCAAAAACTTGAGTAAGGTGCTGCACAGTGAGGCACTAAAGTAGTGTCACAATTATAATGTAACGTTGTGGTCTACAATATCAACGAGAGGATCGAGATGAGACGCAAACCTTATGTAAATAGTAACCAAGTTTGTAGGTCCTCTTCCCAACTACCTAGAACTAAGGCTAATTCAAATGCTAAGAGCGAGACATAGCCAACATCTGCCCACAATTCAATAAGTGCATGCTGAGATTTTGGTGGCCATCAACATGACAGCGGGATAGCATTCGGTACTAGGCTGAATCGCAGTACAGTAGAGAATTAGGCATTGTTATTCTAATGTTCCATTTCTCTTTCATTTTACTAATTGCAGCATTATATTTTAAATCAAAATGCCATGTTTTCAATTCTCTGGGTTTTTTCCTGTCACACATCATTTCAATTCACAAATTTCCTTGTTTATTGACCATAACAGTAATTCTCTTTTTCGATTTATTACCCAGTAATCAATAATTTTTATTATTATACTCTCAGTAAATTTTTTACCAATAATTTTATTCAAATTTATTTTGTATCCATCATTTTTTATCAACTTTTATTTTTCATCACTATTATTAAAAAAAAACAGTTACGTTCGTACTTATTAGATTTTGTAATTACTTTCACACCACTCCTCTATTTTAACTTTAATGATGTGTTTATAGCTAATCTTGTTTGGTACTCGCTGTCAAATTATTTCCTTTAAAAGCTGCTATGCAATTTAGACAAATTTTTGTATACTTTGTATATTTCGAATATATTTGTATATATACGAACGGTTTTCTCTATATAGAGTGAAGACTGGGTCGAAATATATCTGGCAGTTTCAAACTATTGATAGTGTAAATTGAATGCAATTAATACGTATCGAACAGTTATAATCTGTGATGTAATAGCCTTATTTATTTGTGTTTATGAGTGGTACGTGTGGACGCTTGGGTTTGATTACACGTATTTGTATGTAGGTGAATTTATATACATATCTAGTTAAAATTTTATATATACATTTAGTTCAAATTATTTACATTTGACGGATATTCGTCCTCATCTTGTTTGTTGTTAACACAACGTTTCGGCTGATATAGCCTCCAGCCTTCGTCAGGTGTCTTGGGGAAATTTCGAACCTGGGTTCTCATTCCTATCGATGTTACTATTATTATTATTATATTATTTTTATTATTATTATTACAATTATTAATCAGGTCGCTGCCGTGAATCGAACTCGGAACCTTGGGGTTAGTAGCCCGCACTCTTAACTGCTACGCCATATGCCCGTGGGAAATTATGGGGTGAATTTTAAGGCTTATAAATCTATTATTTTTCTATCCTT
>NC_068981.1:187978854-187981224 GCF_001194135.2 Octopus bimaculoides
ACACACACACACACACACACACACACACACACACACACACACACATATATATATATATATATATGTATAAGGGTAAATGGTGAAGACTCTCTTCGGTTATGAATGACCATATGGGATTGCACTTAGAAAGTTCCCCTCCGAGGCACCGATGTTATCCAAGGGAAAGACAAAAGCCGATACAGTTTGGCACAAGTGACGTCGCAATTCATTTCTACAGCTGAGTGAACTGGAGCAACGTGAAACAAAGTGTCCAGCTCAATTATACAACACACATCTCTGTCTGAGAATCTAACTCGTTGCCTTATGACTGTCTGAGCAACTGGTTGTTTTAATGGCGGAACAAACAGGACATTAAAGATTACAAAAATAGTGATTCTCACTTTTAAACCAACGATTTTGAAAATCTCTTTAGATTACGGGAGAAATATCTCATGTAAGCATTTGGTATCAACTAGTTGATGTGCAAGGTTTTGTCATCCATTCGAATGACTTACTTTGGAATGTAATCTAACATCTAAGAATAATATTTGCAATGTCCTTCGTAAGTCAACAGGTTGTAAAATGTACAGAATGATTGGGATTTTGATGCATATTTCGCAATTTCAATCTAATGTGCCTTGCAATTTGATGACTGGCTGGTCTTGATGACTCGCAGATCTAGAAAGTTTGAGAGGTTTGTTGCAGTTGCGTGCCTTGGCGTTTTTTTAATGAATAAAATGAATAAAATATGCAGAGAGCATTTAGGCAGCGAGTTGGCAGAATCGTTGGCACGTCTGGCACAAAAAATGCTTAGCGGCATTTCGTCCATTTTCAAAGTATCACCATGGCCAACTTGGCTTTTCAACCCTTTCAGGATCGATAAAATAAGAACGAGATGAATAAAATGATTACCATATCATGACTTATATCAAGCAGCATCATATTTAACTATCCAAGTGAACGTTTCGAAGTTACTCCCTGAAATTATTTTTTCGTTTTCTATTTCTGTATGCATAGCTTTAACAAATACGTTTAGAAAACTAATGAAACTCCATCGGCCATTAAGGAACAGAATAAGAAAGAGTGAACGAGAGAGAGATGGGAAGAAGAGTAACTAATGTTTCAATGTGCATTTGAAAGAGATCCGACAATTCTTCTATGTTTCATCTCCTTAAAACATTGTTTATCAGAGCTTGTTCAACTCATCCCAATCTTCCCTCTTCCCTCCAACTCTTCCTCTTTAAGTCTCTCACTTTAACTGTAATTATTTCGCAAAGATTTCTTAATACAGCTTGTGGGATTAATACAGCTTCTGTGATAACTTGTAAATAACATTCGAGCATGTGATCACAGTATGGGTTTTTCCGATAAATGTTTATTTTTCTCCTATGTAATCCATGCAGAATAATCAAAACCAATGAGATTTCTGTTACAAAGCATTTTAAAAGAAGGAACAAAGAATATCCTTTTAGAATTTTAATAAATCCATTCGATATGGATGTAATAAGATCGGAAGTGTTAGAGTATTTAGCTTTGCTTTTCTCCATGATGACAATTATTGATTTTAGATCTTTTAAAAAAATATTTTTTTATATTTTTTAAAGTTCTTCAATAATATGAAATGCTTCCTTTGGAAATATGTGAATCCGAGCCACCCTTTTGCTATAAACGGAATGTAATTTAATTTGGTTCATAAGCGTTATTTAAAACGATGAATGTAATTACTATTCTGTAAATTCAAAACATTATTAATACTGTGTAATCAATTATACTTTTTTTTTGTTATCAACCTTTTTACAAAAATTGTAAATAAAACCATTAATACATGCATGTCTGTGTGTGAGTGCGTGTATATTTATGTCTGCATACATGTGAAATGTGGGTGTCGATGGAAATCACACGTGGTACGCTTGGCAAACATAGTGTGAATTCCATAAGTACATTATTTGCAGTGTTTATGAGAATATAGAAAACTGCGTTAATGCCTTTGTTTTACACACATGTACGCATACGCACACACGCAGGCAAATACACACACATAAACACACACACACACACACACACACACACACACACTGACAGATAGACGCACAAACTAAAAATTAGCTTGCTAGCTTGACATGCACGTGTGTACCATACATGTACAGATACGTATATGCAGGCACATACATACCTATATACATAATACATACATACATACATACATTTGTAAATATATATATATATATATATATATATATGCCATAACTTGCGGTTCAAGTATATGGTGCCATGATTGCTTTGGAAGAATGTAGAGTGATAACATCTAGTTCTCTCCCCGATTCTACTTGAAGAAATCCAAATGCACTCCTATCGATTATCAAGCGATAAACGAAAATTTAAGTCAGAGGC
>NC_068981.1:187981598-187983419 GCF_001194135.2 Octopus bimaculoides
ATAAATATCGCCATCCGTTTTAGAGAAAAATTTGTAGTTTAGAATCAGTAGTTCTTTGACTGCTATTTCTAAATTTTCAGTATGTTGGAGAAGCAACTCAATTGCTAATCCCTGTATATTTATGATGATAAATGGTCTTACCGATAAAGGTTTTTTTCATACTGAACTACTTGGCAAAATTGTTAATTATTAATTCTATTATTAATTGACGATTCCATGCCCTTATTCTTGTATATTGTATATATATATATTTATACAGGGTCTTGCAGATAAATTGAGACAATTTTTCCGATACATAAAACTGGTTATAATTACTAAAATAATGGTTGTAGACAGATACAATTTTAATGTAACATTTATTACAACTAAACATTTATCACTTAATATGGCCGCCATTTTGGGCAATTAATGCCTCCACACGAGAACGAAATTTTTGGCAGCTGCCGTAAACTTCACCTTTTTGATTTTGCGTGTCGCACGCATGATGCAGGTCTTGAAACTGTTGACACTCGAGTGAAGCATTGATCCTTGCTTGAAGTACACCCCATAAAAAGTAATCGAGAAGGTTGAGATCTGGGCTATTACTGGGCCAGATTTTGGCCCTCCCAAAATTGACACCTTCTCACCAAGGAAGGCCTGTGTTACTTTTGACCCATATGCTGAATCCTGGATAAGCATCACATTGTCAAACCCAAACTTTTGTTCCAACCAAGGCGCTAGAGTGTGCTTCAGGATCTCCAAATATTCCTTTGTACCGATTTGCAAGCCAGACTCAATGAAGTATGGATCCATGAGACTTCCATCACCCGCCACGACTCCAAATACCATCACAGAAGCAAGATTCCTAGTCTCAGACACAGTGGGGATTTCAGAAGGGTTGTATGCAATCACTCGAGAACTTCCGCGATTCACCTCAGCGTCCATAGTGAACTATTCTCGTCCACAAACATGAGTTTTTCCAGCACCTCGATGCTTGATGAATGACAAGATCTTTGGGGATCTCCCTGCTCTGATTGCTTTGGCCTTGGCTGTTAGGAGGTGACAGCGTCGTCGAACATAGCTAGTCATACCGAGGTTCCTGTTTACAGTTCTAGACACCGTGGAAACGGACACATTGCGTTTCTTTGCAAGAGTTGTCATGAATGTGGTCGGGTTGGCTTCAATTGAGCGTTTGAGACAAGTGAGAAAATTTGCATTGCGCTTGGAATCACTTCGAGTTTTGTGTTCTTTCTATCAATCTTTCCTTCTTCTTTAAATTGTTTATACACACGCTGAACTGTTGCTTTTGGAAGTTTGGTCAACTTAATTTTATTGACAATGATTGTCTTGGCAATATAATTTGAAGAACTATACATGAGATGTCCGCATGAGATTGAACATTGACAGCTGCAATGGGTATCAGAACAGTGATGGGCATCAAAACTGTCCCTCACTCTCCTTAGAATCCAGGCCTCGTTCCTTGTGATTTTGGAGTGTTCCCCTACATATATGTATATCATATATACATGTGTGTATATATGATATATACATACGTGTATATATGTTTATATATATAAATATAATATGTATATACGATATATATGTATAGTATGTATGTATATATAATATATATATGTGTGTGTGTATATATATATATATATATATATATACATATATATAATATGTATGTATATATAATATATATATGTGTATGTATATATATATATAACATGTATATATAATATATATGTATATATATATATATATATATATATGTATGTATATAATATATATGTGTGTATATATATAATCTGTATTTACATAATATATATATATATGTGT
>NC_068981.1:187983623-187988529 GCF_001194135.2 Octopus bimaculoides
TATATATATGTGGTGCATATATATGTGTATATATATGTATATATATACACCTCTCGTATGTATTTATATAGTGAGAAAGAGAGAGAGAATGAAAGAGAGTAAAAAATATATGTATGCATGCATGTGTATATGTATGTATTTATGTCTGTATATATGTAAGTATATATGTATTTATGTACCTATTTTTGTGTGCATATGCACAGCATCTATTAACTCCCCGAAAGTAAATAATAACTTGGTCTATCAATTAGTGTTAAGGCGAAATATGACCAAAGCTAATGATTAACTTTTAAGGAACGCTGGAAACCAACCAACTTAACTCATATCACTGTTATCATTGTTGATAATTATTTCTTTTCTAATCGTTTGAATTGGAATAAAATGTGTATACTTACCTCAGTTACTTGAGAATACAGTAATCCCTCGACTATGGCACGTGTTACGTTCTAAAACCCCACGTGATAGGTGAAAAGCAGCAAAGCAGAAACAGTAGTGTACTGTATATTTTATTATTATTATTTTTATAATTTATATATATTTATTTGATTTTAAATACAAAACAACACCACAGAGGAATCGACGCAAGCTAAAATAATAAACCGCGATATTGCGAAGGATTGCTGTATACTGCAAAACATGTTCCAAATTCAAGCCAAGCATATAATTTTTCTTCTGTTGATTTCAGTATATATATTCCAGATTTCTGCAGTCTAAGTTCAAATCTCACTGTCTTCAAATTTACGTTTCTTTTATCTGGGGTTCATAAATGACTTAACAGTCCACTCTTAGCTCTTGGCTCTTCCAAAGCTGTCCTTATAACGGGCAGCGAGACTTCTCCAAACATCCCGACTGCTCGCTTTCCGCTTGACTCCACTTCGGCCGACTCCCATCGTTATTATGTCGTTCTGGATCGTACTGTGACGCATCTTCCTTGACCTTCCACTCGATCTTTTACCTCTTTCCGCCGTACACTCTGTCACAACGATAGCATGTCTCTCCTGCTGAAGTCAAAACACATGGTCAGTAAGACGTACCCGCCGCTTCATCACCGTGTCCTACAAACTTCCCATGTCAGCGCTTTTGCTATTCGTTTCTCATCATGTCCAGGTAAGAGATGCCCAGGATTGAAAATAAGCAGCATCGATGGAACATCCAGCGATTGAGAGATTTTTGCTGTCTTCTTCCAGGTTTCACAGATGTAGATGGCTGTTGGTATAGCAATAGATGAGTATAATTGCAGTTTTACCTTCTTACTGATAGTCTTCAATCTTCTTATTGGACGAAGGCGTTGGAATATTGGTGTTGCTTTACCTATTGGTTGCTGCATCATCCCCATTAAATATACTGGGGTCGATTATTCTGCCTTCTCTCTCTCTCTCACTCTCACAGTGTGTTTTTCTGTCTTTCTCTATTACTCTCAAATATATCAGCTATGTTTCAGGCTTGGAAAAGAGCTAGGACTCTGCTAGGTTTCAATGTCCAAGGTACGCCATATTTCAAGAAGGCGTCCCGTCGACACCCCTTTAGAGATGAGCATTCAAGGCATGTGTGTGTGAGTATGTGTCTATATTTTTATGGTGTATGTACATATGCTTGCTGTATATTTATGAAAAATACAAAACCCTGCATGTAATGCTCAATTAAGTATCATACTTGATATCGAACCATAGCTGTCCGTACTAACGCTTTATCTATCGCGCTTATCTTTTTGAGTGTAACGTTTCCTTCTTGATTTTAATAACGTTTACAAATGCAGTAACATACCTTTGGAGTTCTATAATCGTGAGAATATCTACAAGTAAAAATTATTGAAATTGTATAGGACAAGCTTAAAATGATGTGCTAAATGAGATAACATATTATTATTTTGCGGTTAATAATTACATGTAATATCTAATTTAATTATGGAATTCTATAGTATCTAAAGACTTCAAGCAACAGTCAATCTCACATTTAAGATCTAGCTTTAGCAAGACAAGAATTAGTTGAATGTATTAAATTATATGAATTTGTCATCGATTTTTATTCATTAAAATTGCTGCAAAATGCATTGGAATTCAATACTTCCGAGGTTGGGGAAGTAGTTTATTATAAGTTCTGCTGCTAAAGCAGTTTCAAATTAGGTATTTCTTTATAGATAATGGTAGACAAAATGCATCTTATCTTCTGTCCGTATCGTAAATATTCATCGTATATATCTAGTGAAAATATAAGTACAAAAGAAGTAAAATTCTTACGTAATAATTTTGACGTTAAGTGAATCGCTGGTGTTTTCAATTATCTGGATTCATTTCAAATTTTCCCAGTGGAGAGATGCTTAAGTAGATAATATTTTATGTATTTGCCAGATGCAACCTCATCCAAACGTTCATCTCATTCAGTAACAAATATAATTATTTCTGCATATTGCAATCGAATTTCATATCTTTAAAAAAAAACATTTATCATACTATAACAAATATATTTAGCTGTATATGTTTTGACACGGTGATTTTCACCATTGAAATTAATATTTGTACCTCTCAAACATCTAACGAAGCAATTTTTAGTGAATATTTTCTTTTAGCTTTCTTATATTAAATTCTCTTGTCTATTCCATAACACTCAACCCCGCAAACTTTCTGGTAGTCCATATAAGCTAACTTCTCTGAGATCCGCCAGTCCTAAGCCGACCACTTAGTGAATGACTGACTTTATCCTCCTCGGCCCATCACTCCACATTCTTTATAGAACCGATGCATATAACTACGAAAGTCCAAGCGGTTTATCTGCAAATTATGCTGCAGAAGTACAAGTAAAGAACTCTCCCTTCAACTCTACTCCGAGAAAGTCACTCATTAATACAACACTTACAAGACTACTTTCAGAGAGGTCAATAATGTCTTTGTGAGTCATACAGTCAGCAAACATTCTCTCCTCCCAAATTATAATTGAACACCCAAACATTGAACATTTGTCAGCATGAAAGGAACACCTCTCCCAGTCTAACAACAAGAGAAAAATGGAAAAATACTAAGGAAGGACGCAGAAGTCAAAGGGGTAATCGCGTTATACAGCAAAAATGAAGATTTAATGAGAGAAATAAAAGCGAAAAAATCAGCCACTAGGATTGCAGAACTTTCTGATAAATATCAGAACTACGAGTTCTACGAAATTGATAAAAAGACTCATAATGTTTAAAGAACACGTATAGAAAGTCGGTGTCAATGATGAGATTGGATTTTAATCAATCCATTTTTCAAGACTTGCCACCTCTGACCCTATGTCAAGAAAAAGTGGAGAGTCCCTCTCCACAGGACACCCTGGATTAAATATATAAGTAATGTCTATTCACGTTGGTTGTGTAAATGTTCGTGGCCTGATGTCTAGCTGGAAGCAAGGGCGCTTCCTAAATGACATCAGGTTAAGAAAATTGGATGTGATTGTTGCAACGGAAACCCGGGTGAAGGGGCCAAGAGATCTGCTCCCCCTCCTGAATGGCTATGAGAAATACGTTTCTCCGAGTCGGGCAGGAGGTAGGGGTGGAGTGTTGGTCCTACTAAAACGAAACTGGGTAGCCGAGAAAAAGTTGTTTTTTTTTCTGATCCAGAAGGCAGGTTGGTCGTCCTCGACCTGACATTCAGTTGTGGCAAGATAATCAGGCTGGTTGCAATTTATGCACCCAACGTTATGAGCCCGCAAAGTGAATGTTTTCGTGACCTGGGTAAGTTTCTGGCCACGTCGCATTCGCTAGTACTGATAGGAGACTTTACATAATCTTTGACGCACACACAGATTGTGTTGGCTCGAACATGAATAGAAAATGGAACCCTGGCTTACGGGATTTGCTAAGTCACTTTAAGCTAGCAGATCCATATAGGTTGGAACACCCGAACACTCCACAGTGGGCGTGGTCAAATAGTGACGGGTCTTCCAGGACATATCTAGGTAGGATTTTAATTAGAAAAGCAGGTAAGTCCATAGCTAAGTGTCCACAGTTTTATCTAGTCAGCTACAGTGATCACAAGATGGTTACCTGTAAGCTTACAGTAGATAAGTTGCATAGACAGGGATCTGGCTACTGGTGTTTTCGTAGACCGAGGTCGAGTGAATGGCATGAAGAGTGCCGTAAGGCCCTCCTGCTATTCCGGCGCCCGGGCAACGCCAGCGGTGGGGGTTCAACATGAATTTTATATAGTGGGTTGGTAGAGTCTGAATGTGACGATGACCTGGGGGCGATTCTAGGTCTCGGGAATATTCAACTGGACAGCCTGTTCCATCGTTCATTCGGGCTGAGAACGTTGGACAACTTCCAAAAGTCCTTGACCTGGCAATGTTACAGAGGTGCCTTGCCCGTTTGGGAATAAGCTTGCAAGACATGGTAAGCGTCAGTCTCCGATCTGTCCAAGATGTGGGAGAGACAGGGAAACCGTCCCTCACGCTATTGTCCAGTATCCAAAGATATCGGAAATGTGAGTTTATGCTGAACACCTGTTGTTCGGCAAAGGAAGAGTACAGCTTTCGATTGAGTCAATTATAAAAATGGACCCACCGGGAGTTTTAACACACGAAGGTAACGATTGTTTTCTCACGGTTGTAGCAATAGCGAAAGAGGCAGCATAGAAGAGTAGGATAAAAGCGATTAAGACAGGCACCTTTATCTCCGGCAACGATTAACGATAATTTTTTACTTTTCATTTGAAAAGGAAAGTGTGGCTGGAGAGGAGATGTCTGTCGG
This sequence comes from Octopus bimaculoides, assembly GCF_001194135.2. Classification (NCBI taxonomy): domain Eukaryota; kingdom Metazoa; phylum Mollusca; class Cephalopoda; order Octopoda; family Octopodidae; genus Octopus; species Octopus bimaculoides. The sequence goes on from NC_068981.1 coordinate 187,988,341, forward strand.
AGAGTATGTTCAAAAAGAGATGGAAGCATGCTGCACGAGTATTGTGCGTGCAAGGAACTGTGTGAATAGGCTATAGAAGAAGAACAAAAGAAAGGTACCAGCGATAGATCGAGGCTTGTGGGTCGGAGCGTAGCCTGATCATTGCTACATTTGTATTGTCCCTGTATTGTTAATTTCATTCGATTTTTT
>NC_068981.1:187988539-187989969 GCF_001194135.2 Octopus bimaculoides
GGGTCGGAGCGTAGCCTGATCATTGCTACATTTGTATTGTCCCTGTATTGTTAATTTCATTCGATTTTTTATATATTTTATTTAATTTTTAAAAGTCATATTTTATGTAAGATCATACCGATTTACTGATCCCAATCAGTTGTTCTGTCCATTTCTGTGTTTATCCCTGGTGGACAATAAAAAAATTGGTATTTCGTCTGTCTTTATGCTCTGAGTTCAAATTCCGCCGAGGTCGACTTTACGTTTCATCCTTTCCGAGTCGATAAATGAGTACCAATTGCGTACTGGTCTTAATCTAATCGACTGGCCCCCTCCCCCGAAATTTCGAAGAATAAATTATATATCAGGTTAGGGCAATCGATTAATGAGGGGTTGGCAGTGAAATAGGATGCTTTGCAATGTTTGTTCCAGTTCTGTGCATTCTGCGATCATATTCTTATGTTGCCTACTTAGAACGTTGTCTTAATCGTCATCTCGTTTAGCACCAAGACCTGGTTCTTGTGTACCTTTAGAAGAGTCCATTCTACTGCAAGCTTTCGGACTGGGTCTCCGGTTGGTGGATATCTTCCTGCTTCCCTCTTTCCTTCTCACAAGTTTCTGCGACTTCGTAAAAGCCGCTAACTTCTCTCCTGATCACGGTATAAAATAAATTGCCAAAAGCATGTGTGCGTGTGTGATATATATATATATATATATATATATATATATATATATATATATATTGAGAGAGAGAGAGAGAGAGAGGTGGGCGGGGGGAAATGAGAGCTTTTTTGTAATTTTTAGCGATCTGGAAAAATATGTTAGGTTTCAAATTATTTTCAAATCTAACATGTTCTGAACTACTACTACTACTACTACTACTACTACTACTACTACAGACAGGCAGATAGATAGATGGGGTGGCAACACGAAGCAATGATGTGTATAAATACAAACTTGTTACCGGTTCAAATATGCTTGAGGCATATTCGAATGTATAAGAGAGGTATTCACTGTACTTTGTCTTGGAGAAAATCTGTCTCCGGTGAGAAATGTCCTCTATGACAAAACAGTGTGAATAGTTGCCTTACGGGTTCGAACATGCCTCAAGCGTATTTGAACTGGTAACAAATCTGCATATATGCGAGCACTTTTAAGATTTGCTATTTATATTAAAATTGATAAAACAAAAGTGAATATCTAAGCGCAGGAGCGGCTCTCTGGTAAGTAGCTTCCTTACCAAACACATGGTTCCGCGTTCAGTCCCACTGCGTGGGGCCTCGGGCAAGTGTCTTCTACTATAGCCTTGGGCCGACTAAAGCCTTGTGAGTGGATTTGGTAGACGGAAACGGAAAGAAGCCCGTCGTAAATATGTATATATATATATATATATATATACACACACATATACGACAGTCTTCTTTCGGTTTCCATGTATATATATACATATA
>NC_068981.1:187990092-187996857 GCF_001194135.2 Octopus bimaculoides
ATGTATATATATACATGTGTACCTCCATCATCGCTTGACAACTGATGTTGGTGTGGTGTGTTTACGTCCCCGTTACTTATCGGTTCGGCAAAGGTGACCGATAGAATAAGATTTCCGCTTACAAAGAATAAGTCCTGGGGTAGATTCGTTCGACTAAAGGCGATGCTCCAGCATGGCCGCAGTCAAATGACTGTAACCAGTTGAAGAAAATCCACTATCACAGAAAGCTATGCAACGTGTAGAAAATATCCTATATCGTATAATTACAGAGTAAGTTTACTATATTCAACAGCAGTCTTTCGAGCTACAGCGGCTGTGTAAATAATCTTTCTTTGATTATAAAGCAAGTTTGGTTTTTCAGCGATTGTAAATATATTAATATTTTCCTTGCAAATTATGCTAAGCTGATAATTCTGTTATTTGCAATTAATCAAATTTCTATAAGGAAAACAAAATTTCACAAAGCAAGTCTACCATCCATTCTCTACGCTAATGGAATGTGCTGAATTTCGTGAGTAGACCTGACAGCACCTGACATCGTTCTAATACATCTAAATCGAAAGGTTAAATATTTCAATTGGCTTATTATATTTATTCTGTATCGAATTGTTTGAACAATATCGCCGTTGGGTACAGATTTCTAACGAGCTAATTACTTCACGTTCTCTGCATTTACAATGGCGGGAGGGGTGTAACATGGGTTTGTAATAACTCCGGTGAAGCAAATAACACAAGGATTTTCGTTCAAAAGCATCAGTTCATCAAATTTCTTGCCATTATTTACATGTTTCCGGCGAAACTCGCATAAAATTGAGAGAGAGCGAGAGAGAGAGGGAGAAAGAGAGAGAGAGAGAGAGAGAGAGAGAGAGAGAGAATTTGCGCGGCTTAGTGGTTAGGGTAGTGCCTTCACGATCACCAAATCATGGGTTCAATTCCCGGACCGAACGACGTGTTGTGTTCTTGAGCAAAACACTCTGTTTCACTTTGTTCCAGTCCACACAGCTGTAAATGGGTTGCTCTGCAACAGACTAGCCTTCTGATCAGGGTGGGGATGGGTTATGTTGTCCTGTTCGCCTAGCCGTCTAAAGCCTTGTGAGTGGATTTGGTAGACGGGAACTGAAAGAAGCCTGTCATATATGTGTGTGTGTGTGTGTATTTGTGTGTCTGTGTTTGTCCCCCTCCCCACCGTCACTTGACAACCGATGTCGTTGTATTTATTTCTCCGTAAAGCAGCGTTTCGGCAAAACACAGCGATAGAATAAGTACTAGGCCTACAAAGAATGAGCCCGGGGGTCGATTTGTTCGCCTAAAAGCGGTGTTCCAGCTTGGCTGCAGTCAAATGACTGAAGCAAGGAAAAGAATAATAGAATAGAATAGGCAGACAGACAGACACAGACAGACAGACAGACAGACAGACAGATAGATAGATAGATAGATAGATAGACAGGGATAAAGACAGTGAGATAGAGATAGACAGATAGAGAGATAGACTTATTGATTTTTCCCCTGTTGTTGATGTATGATAATACCTATCTAAACTATGTTTTACTAAATAACAAGTAAATGCTTCTACGAAAATTATTTTACTTTCGTATTATAACTACTATAATAATTCTTACTAATCTATCTTCTGCAGTTTTCATTATCTTGTAGGTTTTCTTTGTTATTAAGCTTCATTTCTTATCAATCTCAAGATTTCTGTCCTTTTACTCCCTACAAATCACAAACCTTTATTTTACTCTGGTGCAGATGGAATCAATTCTTGTATTAACAGCTTCTCCAGAGATAACTATACGTGTGTGTCTGGCCAACCAGAGAAATTCTTACGCGGTCATTCTACCTTACACAAATAATAGATATGTCATCGTCATAATCACCCTTTACTGTCTTCTAAAGCTGAGAAACACATTGGAAGACAAATAAAAAGAAGAGATTGTCAAAGTTTGAACTGCTTTAATCATAGGTCTCCACCAATCCTGACCTTGGGCGAGATAACAATAGCATATTTTCTGTATATTTTTTAAGGAAAATATACTTTAGTTTTTGTTGGAAGTAAAAATATATGGTGACTCCATCTCAATTACTAGTTCTTATAAATGTGCTAAATTTGCTTACTCGTTCGTGAAAATTCTCCGTTATTATCTCGATGTCAAAACCGTAATTATTATCTGGATAGCAAAACTAGTAATTTCCGAAAATTTGCAATATTTCTTCAATTATCTATTATTTCCTATGCATAAACATTACAAACAATAGCAGTCGCTTTACAAAACTTCGTCTCAAACCTATTTCCTGTCGTCATTGATAGAAGTGTGACTGGAGTTATGGCTTTCATCTATAATAGTAAAACTGATAGAATTCAGCATTCAGTGCTGAACAACCGGCGTAGATCACTTGTTAATAGTGATTAAATATTTGTATTGTACATTAGCTCGCTCTCTCCATTAAATCAATATAGCATGAACAGTTTCACAGTGCACCACACGTCAAATGAAGTGACCGTAGAGTAGCGTGAAATGAAGTGTTTTGCCCAAGAACACAACGTCTGCCCTCTCTTGGAATCCAAACTGCGATCTTTCGATCGTCCACATATCACTTGGTCCACATATTTGTTAGATAGATTTGTTCAACTAAAACCCTTCAAAATGGTGTCCCGGCATGGTCGAAGTCCAATTAATATAGCAAGTAATAGACTAAAAGATAGACTTCAAATATGAGAGATCATTAAATTATAATATCACAACCTTGCTCCACATATTGACTGTTTAACGTTCGATAGCGCACTTTTCTTGACCCCAGAGAAACTATCGGTCCTCTAAAAGAAGTCACGTGATTAGTTTCTATTATCCACAATAGTTTTCTCTAACGCACAGTTGTCTTTATTCTAGTTAAAAGCTAACTGCACGAACCACGTAGTAATGATCTGTTAAATACGAAATTGGTTCTTTACTTGGTGCTCAACCGTGCTTTTTCTCTTTTCTTTGCATTACCAGACTTCGAATCGTTGATAGACTTCCCCCTTTGTTTTAAATTGCCAAAGAAATTGGATTTATCAGAGAAAAGATTGTTTCATTTATTAAATAAGGTTTCCTTATTTTGTTTATATATGTTATCTTTTGATGGTGATCACGCAGTTTGTAAACTACGTGATCACAATCAAAAGAAAAGAAATGGAAATGTAATAAAAGATAGTTAAAGAATTTACGTACTTCTTTGAATTTATACAATTCCTTAGTCTGAGAAACTTCGATCAACTCAATTCTTCAGCTATCGTATGCCGTTTGCTGAATGCTTTACATTTCAAGATCTAGCTGTCATTCAGTAATTCGATAAATTTGTGATGTATCGTGAAATAGCATTGGTCTTACCTTCGTTCATATCACAGTATTGCTATATTAAAAGTGCCATTATATAAGTTAATTGAGAGGGAGATGATATGCACAATGCAGTGACCGAAATACAATTTCCCCTGGATTAAAGATATATTTTTTTATGAAGAGAAAAATCATTAACTTCAATTATGTAATTATTTTCAAGAAATCTAAGACAAATAGTTAATTTGAAATAAAAAATGAGTAAAATTTGAAAGAAGGTATACTGTAAGTTGTGAGCCTGATGTTTGGAAAGTATAGGGAAAAATTCGGACGTCTTTCAATCATATTAAAGACAGCGAGAAGGCAGAATCGTTAGCACGCCAGACAAAATGCCAAGGGGCATTTCTTCCGTCTTTACGTTCTGAGTTCAAATTCCACTGAAATCGACTTTGTCTTTCGGGGTAGATAAATGGAATATTGGTACCGATGTAATCGACTAGCCCCCTCTATCAAACACGCTTGCCTTGTGCCAAAATTTGAAACAAATATTTCAATCGAGAATTCTTAATACTGACGTCAGTTTCGACAACCTCCGTTGCGTCATCAGTTAACACTGGGTCGCAAGTTCGGCTCTTTTCGGACGATTAAAGTCCCTGTTAGTGTTTACGCTTATATTTATGTGAGTTGACCACACCATGAGAGCATTTAAGATCTTATTCCTAGCAACGTAGATGTTTCTACGCCGCTAGTCATATTTAGAGATAGTAGTAGTAGTAGTATATATATATATATATACAAAGGGAAAGGGGGGAGAAGAAACACACTAAAACATTATAGTAAGGAATTTGCAAAGAGATAAATCATTTTTCCCTTTGACAAAATGAAACATATAAATTTGTGTAAGAATGCTACAGGCAAAAAAATTCAAATGTAGATAATTTGCACTTTATTGATATTTTGAAACGAAACGACGATAAAACTTTCCATGAGAAATAAGAGCTAATTTCTTATGAGTCCCCGGTAAAGTCCAAGCTGGGAATCAAAATGCTTCCCTTGGTTTGGCATCAATTTCTCGGAAATTTATATCTTGTTTGACTAATGAAAACGAAACGAATTTTAAAGAAAACATCATTAAACGAAATTATTCCGTAATAAATAATGATAGAAATACTTGTCGGAATATCCATAAATTTAGTAATGTATATTTTACCCAGGAGCATCTAAAGATAAACACAAACAAAATATTTCTCACAAGGTTTGTGATAAATCACAACGAAGAAGATAATTCTCGTTTGTTTACTTTGTTTACTTTGTTTACTTACGAAATCTCTAAAGAAAGAGTTAGACATTTCCCTTTGGAAATCTTTCATATTTGCAGATAACGCTAAAAAAATCAGCCAAGTGTAAGAGATTACAGGATTGGCACCATTTCAAAACATCAGATCATTTCCATATATCATTGAGGTAAATAATTCGTTTGTATCAAGAATGAATTTTGTATGATATTGGAGAAAGACATTTTCAATAAGTTATGAATGCAGATATTGTCTATTCAAATAATAACATTTTAAATTGTTTAGATACTTATTATATATTCAGCAATGAGCTTTTATTATTAACCACCCGCTAAGAGGAACTCATACGTATACCCGCATTTATGTGGAATTATTCACACATATGCACACGCAGAGCTGAAACTGCACTATTTATTCCATCGTAGAGAAACAAAAGAAGTACTCAAAGTAGCTTATTTCGAAAGTTTGTTGATGCTAATTTATGTGAGTTAAACAGAACTACGTTTCGTTAAGTTGGCGGTTAAGCGAGTGTATCCGTTTGCACGTTCGCGCGCTGTTTATATATGTGTGTGTATTTGTGTGCGTATGTGTGTGTGTGTATATGTATATATATATACATATACATGCATACATATATATTTGTGTGCGTTTGTTTGTATACACATGCGTATGTGTGTATGTGTAAGAATTAGGATCTATGACGTTTCGGACTAAACACTTCTTCGTGCTTAAATTTATCGGGTGGGGAAAGTAAAGACAGCAGTGTTATGTACTATATATGTTTGAGTGACTGGCTGCAAACATTAAAAAACAACAACTAGAGATTGCATGCATAGACGGAAAGTAATAGGAGAGAGAAATTAAGTGAGATAGAAAGAAAAGAAAAAAAAACAAGAGGAAGGGAAATCGGTAAGGGTAAGGCGAGGAAACAATGAAAGTGAGAGGGTACTAAAGAATAATATAATTACAGAACTAAGAGATGGTAAAGGAGGAGCAAAGAAAACGTACTTTTGTACGTGATCCAATAAGTTATCGGAAATTTAGTAAATTCACAATGACATGTTCGCCTTTATTTGAAACATCATAACTTTTAAGATGTCATGAGAAGTAGAGCTACAGCAGAAGGGAATGTGTAATCATATAGGAGGACGATGTCACTGTGCCAAATTTATGGCTATCGGAATGTTTGTGATAACTCTTTAGGGGAATGCCGGCGTAAACACTTAAGCGGTGTTTCACATAGGTTAATAATGTTTTCTTAGGTATAAATTAGATTTTGTAGCTGTTGTTTAGCTCTGGTTCAACTCTTTCTACTTGACATATGAACAAAGGCATTTCAAGCGCAGGATCATCAGGTCTGTTTTCGGATACATATATAACCCTAGGATTAGAAAGATCCTTCTGCAAATACATGCTTCTAAGTTCGACCCCAGTATGCACTACTCTGGCCGAGTATCTTCTAATATACTATTGAGTTGACCAAAAGCTTAAGAGTTGGCGGCTCCTAGGTGTGTGTGTGTGTGTGTGTGTGTGTGTGATTTTGATTTTGTTAATATTAGCAGCACAAAAATAGTTACAGAAAAAGTGATGCAATACCAGATTGTCGTCAAAATTTTTAATTATACAGAAATACAATACTCACACACGTATACGAGTGAAAGGGCCAGAATCAATTTATTAAGAAAAAACAGAAACTAGACAAAAAAAAACATTGTGTGATTTTCCTCTATCCGGATAAGGTCCGTTGATACACAAATTCATTTTACCGTCCCTCTTATGAAATGATTTAAATAGCTAACATAGTATTGAAAGTCAATTTTATTAAGTAAAACAGTTAAAGGCTATGACTGAAACCAGTGTAAGATTGAAATAACTGTAACTACGGCTCCTGACTCCAAATTAAGATTCATTTTTAAGGGAGTGGGATTTTAGGGAAACTTGGTTAGGCAGTTTGTTGCGTGCTGAGAAACTATTGGTCTGAAGGAGTTTAATTTGATTCTAATGCAGGTTTATATTTGATTGAATCTACCCATGTATACAATTGCTATTTATTTCATCAAATATCGTGTTAACATAAAATGGTTTATACGAGAAAATAGTCCTGTTTAAGAATAATATATATATATATATATATATATATATATATATATATATAT
>NC_068981.1:187999644-188008606 GCF_001194135.2 Octopus bimaculoides
TATATATATATATATATATATATATATATATATGTATATTCTTGTTTCATTTGATTGCGGCCATGCTGGTGCACCGCCTTTAATTGAGCAAATTGACCCCCAAGACTTATTCTTTGTAAGCCTAGTACTTATTCTATCGATCTCTTTTGCCGAACCGTTAAGTTACTCGGACGTAAACACACCAACGCTGGTTGTCAAGCGATGATGAGGGGACAAACACAGAGAAAGAGGAACAGAGAAAGTGCGATAGAGAAAGAAAGAAAGAAAGATAGATAGAAATACAATGATAGATAGATAGATAGATAGATAGATAGATAGCATTGGACCATCATTACGAGAACATATTCGAAATGAAATCATTCGAGAACGGAGCAAAATGAACGATGCGATCGCAGAATACCGAAAATACAATTTCTGCTTAGTCGCACATGTAAAGCTCACAACAACAGGGTTGTTGGCTGGAATTCAAGCGCTCTGAAAAGCCATTCAGAAAGTGGCCACGGTGATGGGAAGACGATTTAGTTTAAAAGTTTTGTCCACAGAAGGTAAAGAACGACACATCGAAGAAAGAATTCTAAGCGCCTTTCGACAGCATATTCGAAATGAGGTCATTCGGAAAAGGTGATACAATGATATATAATAGATATGTGTGTGCGTGCGTGTGTGTGTGTGTGTGTGTGTGTGTGCCTCTGTGTATGTGTGTGTGCCTCTGTGTATGTGTGTGTGCCTCTGTGTATGTATGTGTGCCTATATGTGTGTATACGTATGTGCGTCTATCAGTGTGTGCCTGTGTGTGTGCCTGTGTGTGTGCATATGTCCAATTGCAGAATAAAAAGATGATTTAGATTTTCTTTTTATGACATCACAAATTACATATAACATCATAAGTTACATGACCATTAGACGCTTTTCAATGGCGAATACTACTGCGTTGTGTTGTAATCGTTAGGAAGACGATATTGCCACACTATTTATATGCATATATTTATATGTATTTTGCTCCCTTTCTCTTACTCGAGATCCATTCCAAATATTTGCAAACATTCTACAGTGTCCCATATCCAAGAATGGTAGTCTCACTCCCCATACCAACATGATAAAAGTTATGAAGACAACCAGTAACAGCAGCTTGAATTTCCTTTTCCTTCACGACCATAAATACTACTCTCATAAATCCAGACTTACTGGAGAGCTACTCTCTGGTGACCCACACCAGAAACATTTGGTAAAACTGTTGCGCTTTCAACCTCAACAAATCTTTCGATATTGTCTGAAATGTGAATCACCCGGCAAAATAGTTTGCTTGTGGGCTCCGTCCATCTTTCCTCTTTTGGGTCGGTGACTTCCTGTCAGCACCATGGCAGGGTGTTGGTAGAATGACGTCGACTCACACTATCAACTATAGGATATAGCTTATGGGATCCAGAGTTCGGTTTTAACCAATTCCCATACACTTTTTCCTATACATTAGCTACCCATGTTTCTGACTTAGACATAACTCCTGCAAATACAATAAACCAGTTATCCCGACGTTCTAACAACTCTGCCAGTTAACACCTCTACACTTACAAATTGAATACATTGAAACGCAAATCAATATTCAGTAACATTTTATGCTTAACATCTTATATATAGTTCTAATTTTAAACTTTATATTACTCTGATCCTTACATTTCTATATCATGCATTCAATAAACTATTTTCTTACGCAACTGTTATACTTACACATTTTTTATAACACACAGAACAACATATGTTAATATATCACGTGCAGACCAGAACCCGTCTTTTACTTTTGGTATCGCGAGTATAACAAATGTTTTTTAATTGTTTGTTTTATGTACTGTATTCTAATGTTTAATGAAGGGGATAGCGAAATCATTCGAAAGTATTTAGTCACCATCTCTTGCTCTGAGTCAGGAAGAATTCCAACCACGTTTCGTGGTTTTCTACCTCAACAGCTCCATTATAGGATCAGTGGCTAAAGACATCATCAGGAGGAACTACGTCCGGTTTCAGCACCTGCTCCTCTACCGTTTTTGACGTGGCAGCCACCCGCCTTTTGGAGGTGTCTTCAACTCTAGTGTTGAGTGCATTTCTTCTTTCTCCTTCTTTCTTCTGTTCCCTGGCCTCTTCGGTGGAACATCAACGGGCGACTGACCATCCTGCCAAATTTCCCTTTAAAATCTCTCTGGTAGGTTCCAGCAGCCAGCACCAGCTGGTTGTCACGTGACACTGTCTAAACTTCAACTGACCAATGGAGGGAAGGCCGCGTAATCTTAGCCCGCGCCCTCTCTAAACCTGCCTTCCAACAGTGTCGTGTTAGTTTCAGTTCCAGCAGCCATAATTACTCAGCAAGCGATTGTACAAAATAACCAAGGAAAGAAACACCCTTAAATAAACCTTATTCAGGGACCTTTTGAGCGAGATGGGCTACTCGACCTGAAGAAAATTCTAACTGAGCCTCACCTGCGAGGTCATGCGCTGTTTATCTTGATATGAGATCACCATGTCGCGCACATATGGTTGTGATGCATGTGCCTGGTGTACCCTTATCAGACGGGTAGTCATGATGGGTATAATGGGCTTCGTATATTTTTACCCCAGTGTCACTTTGATGGCATGCAATGCTCTCTCACTCAATAATAATAATAATAATAATAATAATAATTTCTACCTCATTGACGCTTAAAAAAATCGATGTGATTTATAAAGTTGGGAGAAAGTTACCGATCTAAATGCGTTATTCATCATAATGAGTTAAATCTATTTGCAAAGTCGGAGAGACATACCAATTTACTTAAAACAGCATAGGTGTTTTGCAGTAATATTGAAGTGGTGTTTTGTGTATGAATCTTAGTTATGAAGCGAGGGAAGAAAGCTCATTTTAATGGAAAAATTTTATCGAAAGAATGGATGTTAGAGTCTGACGACAATGATTATAGATATGAATGCCTAGGCATTCAAGAACTCAATGACATCATGTATAAGGTAATGAAGGGGAAAAATATATATATGTGAAAAGATTAAAGCATGTATTGAAGTTCAAAGTTAATTCAAGGAATTTGATAAATGCGATCAGCATGCGAGCAGTTTCTGTCGTAGATTATAACGTTGGATCAGTGAATTGGGCACAAGATGAAATAGATGCAGGAGACAGAAAAAAAAACCTTCAATATGAAGTGAGTGCATCATCTAAGGGCAAATGTCAGTCATTTATAGATGAAACGAAAGGCTGGAGTGAGGGGAGTTATTGCATTTGCATTTCTGTTTGCGTAAATGAAAAATAGATTAGTAAGCAGATTAGTAAAATTGCAAAGAGCGAAGAAGAAACGGTCTGTAATAAAACTTGAAGATAATTTGCGAGATACAGAGAGCACTAGCAGAAATGCACTTACATGGACGGAGATGTCAAGAATGTGAAAAGTTATGACTCACTGTGCAGCACGAAGAGTTTCTTTGGAGCTGCTCAAGGTTAAGCACTAAATACTAGTCTGGGGAGTAAGGATATGTATTGTATCACTTCAACAAACTAATGTTAGATTAATATTTGATGAGTAGAAAATATGCAGCCAATTGTAGCAGCGTTCAAAATACTAGTTTAGAAAGAATAGAAGCAACAGCATAAGTCTGTCTCAGAAATGTTGCTAATGATTTGGCCGCCCGACACACTAACGATTCTTCAACCTATTCTTCATAATAATAATAATAATAATAATAATAATAATAATAATAATAATAAGATCGACAAGAAACAATAAATCATATTATCTCTGGCTGCCCAGTCCTGGCTAAGAAGGAATATATTCACAGACACGACAGAGCTGGGACCTATATACACTGGAAGCTATGCCAACATTATGGAATAACGACAGAAAAAAGATGGTATAAACACACGCCAGAAAAGGTCACAGAAAACGAGAAAGCAACCATACTCTGGGATATGCCAATACACACAGATAGAGAAATTAAGGCAAATAGACCAGATATAGTTGTCAAAGATCATGAAGAAAAAAAATGCTTTCTAATTGATGTATCAATACCAGCAGATGACAACGTTTCTCTAAAAGAAATGGAAAAACTTTCAAAATACAAAGACCTGGAAATAGAGATAACTCGAATGTGGAATCTAAAAACAGAAACAATTCCTATCATAGTAGGTGCCTTAGGTATAATAAAAAAATATTCAGACAAATACATAACAAAAACACCAGGACTTACAAATATATATAACATACAGAAAATTGCACTACTGGGTACTGCACACATTCTACGCAAAACACTTTCAATACAGTAAACATAAGAGCACCACAGCAAACCACAGCACATACCCAAGGCGCACAGAGCTGCGCTCGGTAGTGAAGTGAAAGCACGTTATAAAAATAAAACTACTGAATAATAATAATAATAATAATAAGACTGGGGAAATAGAAGAGTTCTGGAAGAAGATATGGAGTAACAAAACAGAATATGATGCTAAAACTGACTCGATAGATCGTGAGAAACTGAGACTAGATAAAGGTGAAGAGAAGAAATGGAACGCAATATGAATAGAAGAGCTAAGATGTGTTCTTAGGAAGTCTCACATATGGAAAACTCCAGGACTGAACGGAGTTTCTAAATCTTGGCTGAATTGTCTGGCAGAAGTACACCAAAAATTAGCTGCATCTCTAACTGATGTCATCCAGCACCCAGAGCAAATATTTGCCTGACTGACTGAAGGAACAAACATACCTCCTACCAAAAACTGAAGACACAAAAATTCCAAAGGACTATCGACCAGTCAATTACTCCAGTACTCACCTGTACTTAATTTATCGACCCCGAAAGGATGAAAGACGAAGTCGACTTTGGCGGAACTAAGAACGTAAAGAAGGGAGAAATGCCTCTAACTATTCTGGCGATTCGTCACCTTGATATAATAATAATGATAATAATAATAATAATAATAATAATAATAATAATAATAATAATAATGGTTTCAGATTTTGCCACAACCTAGCCATTGAATTAGAGAGACTATATGAAAAGTGCGGGTGAAATTTATCCTAATATCTATAGGTGCATTAGGTACTATCCCTAAAGATTTGAACAGATGGATAAAGGAAATAGGCATAAACCCAGTTTAGTACAGCTCCAGAAAACAGTGTTATTAGGGACAACTAGGATACTTAGCAGGGTTCTTGGCATATAAGGTCATCTGTTGTAGCCCGATCTTAGGAAATTTGGTTTGCCAAAAGTCAAATCTGTTGTGTGTATATAAATAATAATAATAATAAAAATAACAACAACAACAACGATAATAATAATAATAATAATAATAATAATAACAATAATAATAATAATAATAATAATAATAATAAAAACAATAGCAATAACAATAATAATGTGTGTGCTCGCGCACGTATGTATGTTTGTAATTGTCTTGGTGTATAAAATTATTCAAATCTGTTCTCGGAGTATCGCATTCCTTAAATCAATAAATTTTATTCCACTCTATCTAACAAAATTGAGTACTTTATTCTCTTTGTTGTAATATAAGACGGTGTGAACCAACAATCACCTATGTATATATGTATGTACGATTATATATGCGTACATACGTATATCTACGTATGTGTGTTTGCTTCTTTGTGGTGTTTATGAGAGTGTAATGCATGTACTGTTCACCGATGAATATTTGCCAAGAGTACAGAAGTTGTAGTCGTATGGATCAATACGCTAATGACCAACGTAATTGAATGATGGTGCATGCAAAGTATAACATTATGTATCACATTACTAGCTTTCATTCTGACTTAGTAGAATTCGATTTACAGTTGGAAGCGTCATCTCGCATCGCTAATGTTATGGGGAAAAGTATAAACTTTACAGCCTCTTATTTTTAGGAACTGTTGCATGTATCGGGTGCAGCAAATACATTTACCCCCCTATTTGAAATAATAACTTATCCATTATTCAAACATGAATTGAAACAACCTTATTCGCAAAAAATGGTTACAAGCGTTTTATAAGCCATCCTAATATTCTTTTGCTTTATTGTTTACCCTTGATTAATTACAGCAAATCAAACAGAACATGAATAAATTGTAGCATTGAAATGACTGCTATAAACAATTGTAAGGGGAAGATGGCTGGCATGAAAAATTAAGGGTTATAGTGAGAGCAAAGGGTGGCCATGTTGAATTATTAATATATATGTAAAACAATGGTTTCAAATTTTGTCACGAGGCCAGTAATTTCGGGAGAGGTGATAGGTTCTTAGTATCGACCCCAGTGTTCAACTGGTACTTATTTTATCGACTTCGGTACAATTTGAACTCAGAACACAAAGACGGACTGATTGTTGCTAAATATTTTGTCCGGCGTGCTAACGATTCTGCGACCTCACCGCGTTAAATACACGTAAAATATTGTCAATAGATCAACCTGTTAACTTATACTACCTAAATATAAACATTTTATTTTAAAATGAAGAATGGGTGAATATGCCGCATCCGGTACATGACTACGTAAAACTATAACATGCGTGATGACATAAACGTTAATTAGTTGGGCATTTATGTATCAGTGTTTCATCATTTCTTACAAAAGTGAGAAATGTTTCTTTGGTTGCAGCGGTTTGGTTAAAACAATAGCCAGCGATATTGTGGACTCGATTCAGCGGCTATACACCAACCCCCAAAAATTAATCAATTCTGTTTCTAGCTCATATGTAATATTCATGTGAAGGTGCGTGGCCTAGTGGTTAGGCGTGCTGCTCTCACGATCTTCAGATCGTGGTTTCGATTCCAATCCCCTGTGCGCGTTATGTTCTTGAGTAAAACACTTTATTTCACGTTGCTCCAGTTCTCTGATGTATAAATGGGGAACCTGCGGTAGACTAACCCAGCGCGGGTGGGGGGAGAGTCGCATAACAATACCCGATAGGCTTGTCGATCCAGTGATGTCACGTGATTTAATATTTATACTCTAATGTTATCATACTTTGTTGTTTACTCCTCAGTCAACTCTGATCACAGTTTACCTATCGTTAAGTACATTCCATCCACGACCATCTCGTCTGTTTACTTCGACATAGTATAATAAGGTTTTGGCCTGCTCGCATAGCGCAGTGGTGTCATCCGACAGCTGAAACAATGCGAAGTACATAGTGACCAGCGATGAAATATCCGATACTCTGATCGATACCTTGATAATTAGGTCCCGACTTATTCAATGTTTTTTTTTTTTTAGTTATTTTTAGGGCTCGTATTGAAGGAGATGTGGCTGTTGTTTTAAGTAGGACAAACCATCCCTAAACCTACCGCAGCTGAGCCTTGGCAGAAATGCTATCAAATTATAAAAGGGTGCGACAAAAAAATCTACGAAATTTTATATTTAGGCCGTGTAAATATATGTGAGATTTTTCTGTCGCAACTTACACTAACAGAGACTCACCTCAGGTATATATTTATAAATTACTAAGATGTTTATTTCTTTCTTGCCTTTAACCCTCCAACGCGGAGTATAGGCCACTTATAACTGAATTCCATGTCGCATAATTTCTTGCTTCTGTACTTATACTCTGCCATGAATGTCCTCCTTTCTCTAGTTCCTTTTGTGTTGATTTACCCCTCTTTCTATATCCATCTGGATTCCACTGTAAAGCGCTTTTCGTTGCATTTGGTGTGTCCTTTCTAATTGTGCTACGAATCCACCTCCACTTTCTCTTAAATATTTCAAATAAACAAGATGTTTATTTGAAATAGCAAATTTATATTGATTTATAAGAGTTGCAGTATTTTGAGAAGGAGAATATAGTTAATTTTGAGAATAGTGAAGTCAATTTCATTAATGAACAGTGTACGACTTTCTTATAGATATTTTATCGATCCCTAGAGAACGAATGGAAAAGTTGACTCTCACGTGATTTAAACTGAAGAATCTAAAAAGAAGTTACTGTCAAACTGCCATCGTTTTCTTTTATAGCAAAACGATATTCTAGTATAACTGAACCAATAATATTTGATTCTATACACAGTCGATCGAGTTGCTAGGGATAATATCCAAGTCTTCAAATTCCTAAGTAATGTCTTTAAAATAATGAAGGCCGCACAGGGCATTGTATTGCTAATTGCCATAAGTCGACATAACAGAAAAACGAGGTTGTTAGGATGGATTTTTCTTGATAATCTATCTTAATGAAGTTTGATCAGTGACTAACGAACAACAAGATTACTAAGATTAACAGGTTATTTTTCAAACGAAGTATTGGATGCTGAACAATTAAGAGTTTAGAAACACGTTGAACACAAACTCACTTTCTTAAACACGAAATATAAACCACTTTAGTTATTGTTGTTATTATCCTATAGCGCTGACGAAGTTGATAAATTATCAAAAATGATCCCTCGAGTATCATTTCATCTTCTAATGTGTTTTTACATTTTATATTTTGTTTCTTCCAGACTATAAAGATGAGTTAACTGCTATGTGTGGCAGTCGAGTAAGTGCATACACTCCATCTTTGTTATGCTACTTTCATAGTTGAATGCATATAATTATTTTGCTGTTTAATCAGGCGAATTCTTTTTAGAAGAAAATAAGTCGATAGTGGATAGTGCAAAGATTTTTATATTCATACAAAAGCGATATGCGTTTTTGAAAACGTACAGACTGAAAAAGTATGTGTGTGTGTGTGTGTGTGTAAATGATATGGTGAATTTTATAAATTACAGAAACTGCATCTTAGAAGAGAAATATAAATATTATGTTCGACATTTTCAATAAAAGGGGAAGGTTATTAAAAATAGGTCAAATGGTCATAAATCAGTTATTTTTACCTTTTAATGGGCAGATCTTCTACTTCTCTGTTTTCGTTTGCAATAAAATATTCATTACTGTTCCCATACGATGACAAGAAGCCATTTTCTTCTATTAGACAGTCACAAAACAGAAACCTTAACACACATTCATTAAT
>NC_068981.1:188009199-188010980 GCF_001194135.2 Octopus bimaculoides
TATATATATATATATATATATATATATATATATATATATATATGTACATAAATATATATATTATGTATATATATATATATGTTTATATGTGTGTGTGAATGTGTTTGTGACTCTGTGTGTATGAATATGTATATGTATATGTATATATATATATATATATATATACACAATATATATATATTCATATTTTATATATATATACATATATATACACACACAATATATATATTCATATTTTATATATATATACATATATATATACACACATACATATATATATATATACATACACAGACACGTATGAGTGTGCGTGTGTGGATTTGTGTGTTTATACGTGTGTGCGTGTGATACTAATTTCTGAGTACTTTCATGAAGTAAAATGAGGGCAATCAATACATTATTATAATGTAGTAGATAAATATTACTGCTTTGCCATCACTTTAAATTTCATGCTAAATAAAACACTGTTCAGCTTTATGTAATTTTGTTGTTGTTTTGTCTCTTAAAAGGAGGTTTTATTTTAGTATCATTTATCCATGGCAGCGTGTCGTCAATTTTTATTTGCGCATGCGCAGTATCTGTATAGGAAGATGTCGGGCGTCATTCATATACGCATGCATATAGCATACAAAAACACACTTTCACACTCATGCACAAACACATACACGCACACACGTATTCATGCACTCTAGAAATTCTGTAGAGAGTTACCTCATTTAACTTCCTGCGAAGCCAGCTTTATTTTTATGCCTATATAATACAAAAAAAAAACATGCATATTACACACATACGCGCGCGCACACACACACACACACACATACACATCCAATACACGCGCTCACATACACACACATGAGCATGTGTAAATAACGTACATTTACTATTCCATTCCCATTGTTATAATACATTTATGCAAGTGGACGGCTAATTTGTAGCTTTGTATATGCGGCGTTTGAATAAAGATATCATTCATAGGATTTCAGGTAACAAAACCTGACTTTATTGCATAAAATGATGCCGTAGAATATCAATACACCATCGCAGATGGTAGAATCTAACCAAATGTATTTTCTTTCGATGTATTTTGATATTTTTTTGCAGTATGTGTTATCAGAAATTTGAAGTTGCTTGGACTTCTGTAGGCACTACACACAATAGACGAGGTACATTGCCTCAGATCTAGGGGAGGAGTGATAAGTTGGGAGCTTCATTTTGTTATTGTTGCTGCTGTTGTTGCTATGCTTAGTCTACGTAGGCATTTGTTGAGTAGACCTTTGAGTGAATGCGTTTCAGCCAGGAAAACCATTCAGTCTTAGATTTCAGTTTTTATAGGATGGTATGGTATTATTTGATTGACGCTTCTAGCAGTTTGAGTTACAACTAACAATCGCCTTCGCTGACACGTCAGCTTTTATTTTTTGTTTATTTATTTCTATATTTTGTGAGGTAATGTTTGTGTAATTATAGTGAAACGGTTTCATCTACGAATCAAACCTGGGTCATCATCCCTTCTGATTATCACTTTAATTTTTACATCACAGTTTTTTGTAACTTCGGAAGTGAATAATGAAGACAGCAATAAGATTGATACGAGAATTACATTTCAGCGAGAGAATTGATAAATTCTATACTTACTTTCGAAATTACTTGGACTCGCTGATATGAAATGTTTGCTAAAAATGTAATTACAAACTGCCATCAATAACCACAGTTGTTATTAAATACATTTGCTGCAGTTATCACTAAATATGATTATCGTATAATATAATATCCCCCCCCCC
>NC_068981.1:188010990-188012526 GCF_001194135.2 Octopus bimaculoides
GTCACTTTTTTTTTTGTCTGTGGTTTATCTTACTCTAGAATAGATTTGACTTAGAATGGATGAGGAACACTTTACAGAAAGTGAATTCACGAATTCGGTATATGCATAAAATATACGAAAACTGTAAGAATCCGTTAAGGCTATATATATAGAATTTGTCAAATTTCATTTTGATGAAAATTTCTTCATAGAAACTATGTACTCCATTGTCGTCTACATTCTTCATGATGTGAAGTCACGTATCCTAGTGGATACGACGTTGCACTCACAATTACTGTAACAGTGGTGTCTAACAATATCCGATAGTCTGGTCAATACCGTGATTATTCATCCTAGTTCTAGTCTTTCAAAGCCCACCTCACAAGACTGACTTTTCCTTTTCTTTTTTTTTTTTTAGTAGTTCTTTAAGGCTTTAACTCATGGAGAACCTAAATGAAAGATTTTATCATATATTTCCAAGGTGCAGGTTAACGACTACATGTTCGTATCAGGTTTGTTCAATGTCCGGTTGAGAATTCCTCGGACGATACTCGTATACTTTTCGGAAATAATGTGTCGAGGAACAGATGGGGGTGGCTTTTCTGGCAATACGTGTTGGTACTTTTAATATTGGTCACCTGGATCATTGTGGCTGACTATATAGGCTTATACCTGGCTCTCCGTCGGTTATGATAACGAGGGATCTAGTTGATCCGATTAATGGAACAGCCTGCCCGGAAATTTAACGTGCAAGTGGCTGAGAACTCCACGGTCACTCGTACCTTTAACGTAGTTCTCAAAGATTCAGCGTGACAGAGAGTGTGACAAGAGTGGCTCTTTGAATTACAAGTACTGAGTGGACTGGAGCAACGTGAAATAGAATGTCTTGCTCAAAGATGCACCGCGCTGCCTGGAATCGAACTCACTGTTTTACGATTGTGAGCCGAAGATCGTAACAACTAAGCTACGTACTTCTTAATTTATATATATGAGCTTATATTTTCTTAATTATTTTCCTCAATATTTTGACGCATTCGAATGGGGCATTTTAGGTAATATATTCAAACGTTTTGATGTAGCGATGATGTTACCTCATGAAAATTTGGCTCTCACCATAGCAAAATTAATAGAGAACCGCCTCGAGACACCTACTGTTCCTCATATAGACAAAACAAATTATAAAGTTGGCAAGTTCAATATTTATCATATAAGACATGAAATTATTGCTACATATACAAAGACAGGGTATTTGCTTTATATAGCATTATATATAGTTTCTTCGTGTCGAGAGGCAATAATTAATATCTTGTCTGCTACTCAATCGAGTTTACATGTCTTCCGTTACGGAGAGGAAATTAAAAATCTTGTGTACCAATATCAACCTGAAACGCTAGCTATTACATACATACATACATACATACATACATACATACATACATACATAGGCTTCTCAGACCAGAAAGGAGGAAGCCATTTCGAAGATCACAGATCCAAGCCATCACTGGAACTGTAAAAATCTGTCAAACTTTCCAGAAGTTTATCATTTAAGTATATATG
>NC_068981.1:188012951-188022541 GCF_001194135.2 Octopus bimaculoides
TGAAGGAGCCTTGAATCTAGGTTAGAAACTGGTTCTTTCTCTATTGGCAAGAAATCTTCAAATAAACTGAATAATGACTTACATATATACATATATACATACACTTTCTATATCCTAATTAAAGATTTACATATATGCCAATAATAATAATTGGTGCACTTGGATTTGTAAGTAAATGCCTAAGTGACAGTTCAGATAAGCTTGGAGTCTCAGAAAAAGAAACCGACCAACACACTTACACGTTACTAATACAATCTGTAAAGGGTATCAGCAAAAATATACAAGTTCAAAATGTAACATTTTGTTTGCGTTATTCGCGTTTCAACAACGGAGCACTCCACAGACATGTGTACCCTTAACGTAGTTCTCGGGGATATTCAGCGTGACACAGAGTGTGACAAGGCTGACCCTTTGAATTACAGGCACAACAGAAACAGGAAGTAAGAGCGAGAGAAAGTTGTAGTGAAAGAGAACAGCAGGGTTCGCCACCATCCCCTGCCGGAGCCTTGTGGAGCTTTTAGGTGTTTTCGCTCAATAAACACTCACAACGCCTGGTCTTGGAATCGAAAGCGCGATCCTATGACAGCGAGTCCGCTGCCCTAACCACTGGGCCATTGCGCCTCCACAAAAATGACTTTAAAAATACGGTAAATATTTCGTAAAAGACCCGTTCGTAACCTCGGTGTAAAATAATTTTTTTCCATAGGTTTTTTTCAAGTGCATTCAAAGTATCTCACCTCTAAAGGTTTGGCTGCTATTTCTAACACGCCATGCTACCACGTAACAGCTATTTGTGATAAAAGCCCCGAAACAGAACGTGCAAGAAATAGCAGCCAACTCTTTCCGTTTGTGGGGAAAGGAGCCGTTTACGCGTGATTTCGATGTCACATTCGTTCAAAGCATGATAAATAACCTGGAAAAGAAAAAAGAAGTCACAAAACAAAACTCCGTTGGTGGGAAACTCAGAGTTTCCAGGGAAACTCTGAGGTCCCCACAATTCTTCCCCCCTTTCTTTTCCGGAACTAAGTGGCTTGTGGTGGGTTTGGATGTGAGATACGTTGAATGCACTCGAAAAAATCCTGTGGAAAAAATTATTTCACACCGAATACGAATGGGTCCTTTACGAAATATTTACCCAAGATCGGGACAGGCATACGAATAGAAGGATCGAAGAGACTGGCAAAGCAAAGGCTGAGCTTCTGGGGGAACGGAAGGAAAGAGACAGAAGCAGAAGAGATCAGGAATCGGACTCTCGGAGAGCTGGACGTCTGGCGAAACAGAAGTTAAAGAGGCAAAAGAGGGTGACGTCATGCATCGGGTGCTCATGTGAATACAAACGGAATAAAACTAGCTTTGCGTTAATCGGACCACGGGGTAATGAGATACGCATTTTTTTCGGGTACCTTTATCAATCGCCAAACCGGCGTATAATAGGGGAAATGCTTTGAAAGTAAGGACACCATTGAAATATGAATACACACAGAATAACAGAAGTTTCGCGTAAATCGGAACAAGGATTCCTGAGATACGCGGTTATTTTGGGCATCTTGAACTATTGGTGCTTCAACGGCTCACGGGTAGTCTAGTATTATGTAATATTACGTGTGTGTGTATAACAATTCAAAGAACTCGTTGTGCATCCTTAGAAATCTACCAAGTAAACTGTGCCATTGAATTTTGAAAATTGCATGTATGATGTATCGTTCAATAGAGCAGCCAGCATATACAAATATACAACAATACTCCGGCATCTCGTAATTTCAATACTCCGGCATCTCGTAATTTCAAAGAAGCCATTAAATATAATAGATGAACACAACCGGCGAGAGAGAAGAGTAGAGAACGACTATGCAATATAATGTTCCAAATTCGGTACATATAACCATTCTCATAAAAGAAACATTTCTTAAGCTTGTGAGAAAATATTATTCTTGACATACGTACGGGAAAAGGTTTAACACCAAATCGTTTAAAAAGAAAATTACTCTACACCTATGAACAGCAGCGTCATTGTAAAATCCATAAATGATTTAAATAAAACAGTAAGACTCGGAAGTGCAAATACTATTCTCTAGCTGTATGTCCAGTAAACGGAAACTGACAGAATGAATTTGTTACGTATGCGGCCACTATCACCTCTCATGTTAACACAAATGGTTTTCATTACATAGATATAACAGCAAAGAAAATGTAGGGGCTGACACCATCTATATAATTATATGTTTAGAACATTTCAAAGAAGAATTGATACGAAATTTGTAGGATATTTACGGTTTGGGAAAAATATACTTCTAAGCTAAAAGTTTTAATAAAGTGCTGCGTAGAGGGTTGGCCAAAATTCCCCTGACAGTACTCTTTTACTGCTTTCAGTCATTTGACTGCGGCCATGCTGGAGCATCGCCTTTAGTCGAGCAAATCGACAACAGGACTTATTCTTTGTAAGCCTAGTACTTATTCTATCGGTTCTTTTTCCGAACCGCTAAGTTAGGGGACATAAACACACCAACATCGGTTGTCAAGCGATGCTGGGGGAACAAACACAGACACACAAGCATACACACACACAAACACACACACACACACACACACACACACACACACACACACACACACACACACACACACACACACACATATATATATATATATATATATATATATATACGACGGGCTTCTTTCGGTTTCCGTCTACCAAATCCACTCACAAAGCTTTGGTCGGCCCGAGGCTATAGCAGAAGACACTTGCCCAAGGTGCCACGCAGTGGGACTGAACCCGAAACCATGTGGTTGGTAAGCAAGCTACTTACCACACAGTCACTCCTGCGCCCAAATCAAAATTTCATAAATACTAATATGAAATCCTGTATTGACTCAAATGGAAAAAGGTGTCGCTCAAGAAGGACTTCAGTTTGAACAATTTTCATGATGTTTCATACTTAGATGCTTTTATTAAATTCCTTCAGTTGTTAAACATAAATAAATCTTGGAATTAAACGGTTTTCATTTACTATCAGACGACTTTTCGCCAACCTTGTATATGTGGAATTAAAGATTTTCTGTATGTCGTTGCACTGGAAAACGCTAAGGGTATTCAAGATATGCTTATGTAGCAATGAAATTCGGATTCGGTCCCACTGCGAGGCACGTTCAATAAGTGTTCGCTATTATAATACCGAATCTACAAATCACTTGTGAGTAAATTCGTTTGACAGAGACTGTGAGTGTGCCTTTGTGTTTATGTTTGTCTCTCACCACTTGACAATCAGTGTTGGTTTGTTTACATCTCCGTAACTTAACTATTTGGCGAGAGGAGTTGGTACTAAGATTGGTTGTTATCGACGAAATGCTACAAGGCAGTGCGCTAGTATGACTGCAGTCCAATGAATGAAAAAAGTAAACCTGTAAATGAGGTTTGTGTCCTTGCCTGCGCGCGCGCGCATGTGTGTGTGTGTGTGCATAAACGTCTTAGTATATCATATCCGTCTTTGTTTTTGTATATCCGTTTTATACTATTCTTTATTTCGCTAAACATGCGAAACTACCTGCTGATGTGAGTGGTATCGCATGCCCCAATAAGAATAACATCAGACCACAGTCCTATCCATGAGACCTCAGTCCTATTCATGAGACCTCAGTCTTATCCATGAGACCGCAGTGTTATTCATACACCTATTCCTTTTAATATTCTTCTCATTTAAGGCGACGAGCTGGTAGAAACGTTAGCACGCCGGGCGAAATTCTTATCGGTATTTCGTTTGTCTTTACGTTTTGAGTTCAAATTCCGCCGAGGTCGACTTTGCTTTTCATCTTTTCAGGGTCAATAAATTAAGTACCAGTTGTGTACTGGAGTCGATCTAATCGACTGGCCCCTCCCCAAAAAAATTTCGGGCTTTGTTCCCAGAGTATA
This sequence comes from Octopus bimaculoides, assembly GCF_001194135.2. NCBI lineage: Eukaryota > Metazoa > Mollusca > Cephalopoda > Octopoda > Octopodidae > Octopus > Octopus bimaculoides. The sequence continues at coordinate 188,016,859 of NC_068981.1, forward strand.
AAAGAATATTCTTCTCAGTTTCAACTTTATGCAATTTGATTCCCATTTTCCCTTTCCTTCAGTATCTTGCATTTTATTTTAAGATACTGTTCGATCTTTAATCAATTTGACAGTAAATTATTCCATTAATAAGCCAATTAGCCAGTGTAGAGAAACACTCTAGGCAACATAGTGGAGAGAGAGAAGTTTCTATGGAATATACATTTCTTTTACATTTCCTGTTTTTAGTCACTATTCTCTTCTCCAGTAAAACTGACAGTGACTTCTCTCATCGTTTGTTAATAAACTTCACCAACTGAAAGTGCGATGCTATAGTTAAACAGTAAACATATATTTAGGCAACAAATTTACTCAGTCGTCAGAGTGTTGGACCATAAAACTGTTCAGCATTTATTGGACTTCCTACTTTCATATCTATCTGGACTCATCCTTACTTTTCATCCTTCCGGAGTCGATAAACAAGTACTAATTAAGGGCGGTAGGATGGTGAAATTATTGGATCGATGAATAGATGCCTTTAAGACTTTATAGTCTTATGCATCTCAGATAAAATCTGGCTGTGGTCTTCGGACCTAATCCTTGGTTCCATTTAACAATTCTACCTAGTTTGATGCGTTTTGCAGTGTTCACTTTGTTATAGACATTCGGCCTTAGTCTTCGATTTAAAGATTCTCTCGCTTCCTTTAGTAATTGATGCTTTAAAAACGGTCTTGAACACGTCTCTCTTTGCATCAAACTAAACGATCTTAATAGAATATATACAGGTAAATTAAATAGGGATATAATTCATCCATTCATTTTCGCCGTCCACTAGTAGTTGGAGTAGAGACCTCGTGATTCTGATCCGTGGGGCTCTGCCGGCTGGATTCCCAACTAAGACTATGGATATAATTAAACAATTTCGACCTTAGTCTATTTTTAAGTCTGTCAGTTGGCTCGGCTTGAAAAAGCTGTCTTGAGAAGGATTTACAGGAAACACATTCCTTAAATACTTGAATATTTATTACATGCAAACGCTTGAACAGGCGCGTACGCACGAGCACACAAACACACACATACACAAACACACGCGCGCTCACACATATGCACACACATACGCACTCATGTTTAGCCATTCAGCCGAACACACGAACACATACGCGCGAGTTTTTGAATCCGCGTGCCGGAATGGACGTAAGGGATACAGCAATGACACATGACAAATGCATAACGACCGATGCTGCACAAATAATGCAAACTGAATACATGAAAGATTTGTCGCCAAATTTGATTTTAACAACCGACACAGATGGACAGGAAGACATTACCCGAGGAGAAGGAAAAGGTGAAAACATTAATACTAAATTGAAGGAATCTCCAACTAATGTTTAAAGTATTATAGACTGTATTTTCCAGTTATGAATTCACTATTATTTATATTGCTTTCATTCCAATATACAAACATACATACATGCAAACACACACGCATACCCACATACTTACAAACATGCTTAAATGCATGCATATATAGAACCTATATGTACATACATAATATATACATATAGGCAAATCCAAGAACAAAAAAAAAAGCAGGGGGTGGGGAAACAACGAAAATTCAATTGGACTTACACAGTGAATGGATAACTAGATAGAAAGAGAGGTGGGGAGATAGGTACATAGATAGATAGCAAGATAGATATATAGATAAATAGATAAACAGATAGACAGATGGATGGATAGACAGGCTGATAGACAGATAGATAGATAGATAGATAGATAGATAGATAGACAGATAGACAGATAGATAGATAGATAGATAGATAGATAGATAGATAGACAGACAGATAGGTAGATAGATGATATAAGGAGAAGTCAAAGAAGCTATTTCGGAGAGGGTCCTACTTTAACGTAACTAAGATAAAACATATACTGTATGAATGTAAATGAAAGAGGGCCTTGCATAGAAAAAATTCAAGACTCTTCTGCCATCACGGTACAGCACATAGATTTGATAGTGTGTGTATATACATGTATATTTCTGTGCATGCACATTTCTGTGCGTGTGTGCATTTGTGTTTACACACGGATCACTATTGAAGATTTAATAAGAATAAACAAAAAGGTGCAGAACCAAATGTACCTAGTTCCATGTCCTATTCCTTTGTTCATACGCAGACAATCCGATTAATAATATTTAAAAAAGCTTGGCTTTCTAAATCCACGATTGTTGAACTGTATTAACAACCTTCACAGTAGCTGCATTTATATGAAACTTTCTAAGCTTAAGAGTGAAACATAATAGGGTCTCGATTTTATGAAAATAGCAGCCGAATTTCCTTCAAATTACACCTCACTGCCTTTAAAATCATGAAGGTACATTTTAAAATATCACCTTTAATATCCCTAAAAGAACGAGATGGTCATGGCTAGAATGTATATGATTACATTTCTGAGCTATTGAACAGGAGCAAAGAACAACAAATGATATTTCAAAGCTCATATATTTAGTACTCTTGAACTAAACATGTTGGAAAAGCTACTACGAGGGTAGGATATCTTGCAGAATGTCACTACTCCCGACTACTTAATTATTAATTAAATATTAAAGAGAGTAAGACGCTCAGAAATGGCGACAGCATCGTGGACTAGTTTGTCTTGAGGTTGTGATGTAGGTGGTGGCTTCAGTGAGCGAAATAAAGAATTGTATAAAACGGATATAAAGAAACAAAGACGGATATGATATACTGAGACGTTTATGCACACACACACACAAATACACACACACACACACACACACACACACACATAACTACGCGCTCACATACACACACATACACGCAGGCAAGCACACAAACATTACGTCTGTAGTAATGTATGAAAGAATATAGAACTCTATATGTATTGTATGTATATATGTGTGTGCGTGTGTATATATGCATGCGTGTGTGTATATACGAATATACATGCATATGCTTATATATCATTTGTATTATATATATATATATATATATATATATATATATATATATGTATGTTTCTAGGCATGTTTATATGTGTAAATAATAAAATGTAACATGATTACATATGATTGATAACTAATATATATATATATATATTTATATCATATAATATGTGTGTGTGTGTGTGTGTGTGTGTGTGTGTATCATGTGTGTATGTATTTATGTATGTGTGTATATGTATGAACGAATGTGTATGTGTGCATAACTGTTTGACTTCTATTCAAGTTTTGTAATCTCTATATACTGAGAAAGAAAAATTTGCACAATTGAGGAATTATAAAACGGGAAGGGATTTAAAGAGCGTGCTAATAGCGTGCGAGTTGTCATAGAAACTGTTGCCAAGAGAAACTAGACATCCTTGTCAATTGCTGCAATATTCTGTAGTCTGTTGTGTTGCAGCAGTTAATGTGACAATGACAGAGTTTGCGCTCCTGTGTTGGCATTCTTGTAAATGTGCGACGACGAGACTTAGTTTTAGAAATAGTTAATCGCTGATAACTTACAACCGTAGACTGCAATATACATTCCTATACACACATATATATACAATATGTACGCACACACACACACACACACACACACACACACACACACACACACACACACACACACACACACACACACACACACACACACACACAATGATTACGCCAATATTTTTAATTGTAACTATATTTATGTGTTTGTGATGTGTCTATCTATCTATCTATCTATCTGCTTGCCTGCCTGCCTGCCTGCCTGCCTGCCTGCCTGCCTGTCTGTCTGTCTGTCTGTCTGACTGTCTGTATGTATGTATCTATCTATCTATCTATCTATCTGTATGTCTATATGTCTGCCTGACTGTCTGTCTGTCTGTCTATTTATCTACCTATCTATTTATGTTTGTCTGTCTATACGTACATACATACATACATACATACATACACACATACGTACATACATGCAAATATACAAATATATACATATATACACAGGAGTGGCTGTGTGGTAAAAAGCTAGCTTCTCAACCACATGCTTCCGGGTTCAGTCCCACTGCGGAGCATCTTGGGCAAGTGTTTTCTTGTATAGTCTTGGGCCAACCAAAGCCTTGTGTGTGGATTTGTTAGAGGGAAACCGAAAGAAACCCTTCCTGTATATATATAGAGAGACTTCGATATTATGTAAATACTGGAATTTATCTGTAAATATAATATGTGTAGCCATGATAAAACTCCGAGTTTCGGATATCAGGGCGGAAACCTACGCCGGTATCTCTTATCGGGCCATCAAAAAAAAAAAAAAAAAAAATGCTATGAAAATGATCGTTAAACAAAGGGAAATTACTGTATGATTGACCGTTATTAAGACAAAAGAGCTATTAGAATGACCGCTAAGTAAGGGAGTAAAAAAGTCCATGGCAACCGCGAAAGCACGATTGTGCATTGCTATGAAGATTTTTACTCCCTTACCTTTACTCCTTCCTCTTAGCGGTCATTCTAATAGCTCTTTTGTCCTATTAACGGTCCCACAGTAATTTTCCTTTGTTAAACCATCATTTTCATAGCATTTTATTTTTATGGCCCGTTAACTAAAGAGATGCTGACGTGGGTTTCCGCCCCGACATCCGAAACTCGGAGTTTTATCAAGGCTACCGAATAATTGTCACATATTATGTTTATGTGTGTGTGTGTGTGTGTGTGGTATTTGTGTCTGTGCTTGTCTCCCACCATCGCTTGACAACCGATGTTGGTGTGTTTACGTCCCCGTAACCTAGCAGTTCGGCAAAAGATACCGACAGAGTAAATGCTAGGCTTACAAAAAATAAGTCCTGGGGTCGATTTCTTCGACTAAAGGCAGTGCTCCAGCATAATATTATGTTACATGTAACATTTATCTATTTATCTAGCATATCACAATCATGCGTGCGCGCGCAGAATTGTGTACAACTCTGCCTGTCTCAGGGTCTTATGTTTTAGTTTAATTTCCTAATACTCGTCAATTTAGAGTGAAGGGATGTAGTCTGGTAATTAGGCCGTTTTGATCACGATTATTACGTTGTGAGTTCGATTCTTGGGCTAGGTGATGTGAATACGTGACTTCACTTCAGGGTCTTCACCGCCGTTTTCACTAAAACGGATATCGGCTACAGCCGATGGTTAACCTGTGCAACGGATTAGCATCCCATTCGAGAGGTAATTTCCTGCTCTCAGTTGCTTAAACTCCCATCATAAAATTGTATGGGGTCCAGGTAGTTAAAATTTTAGATGAATGTGAAATAATTACATATGTATAGTTACTGTATCTATACACCACTCCAATACCATGTACACGTAATGGTTAATAACCTTCGTAAATTTAGTTTTGCTTTACTGTAAGGAATCTCCACATGCACATTTATACATATACAGACAATATGCATATATCTACCTACCTACCTACCTACCTACCTACCTACCTACCTACCTATTTACCTACCTACCTACCTACCTACCTACCTACCTACCTATCTATCTATCTATCTATCTATCTATCTATCTATCTATCTATCTATCTATCTATATATATATATATATATAAAAGATAATAAGAGTAAAAAAACTACAGAAGGCTTGTGTTACATGGTTAAAGTATATATTTAAATTACGTCAGAAAAATGTTCCAAAAAGATTTTATAACATTTTTCTGACATAATTTAAATATATACT
>NC_068981.1:188022757-188027757 GCF_001194135.2 Octopus bimaculoides
ATACATTTATTTAAAAGCAGCAGAAATATAACAAAAAGCTGTTACTCAGAGTTTCACGTTCCTGTTCTTCGGACAGTTTTGTTAGAAAACTATAAAAAAACTAACACGCATATACATACATACACACAAACACATGACGTACACACAAACACATGACGTAAACACACACACATGACGTACACACAAACACATGACGTACACACAAAACTAACAAAACTGTCCGATGAACGGGAACGTGAAACTCTGAATAACAGCTTTTTGTTATATTTCTGCTGCCTTTAAATAAAGCATATTACTCTACCTCTGGTATTTGAGTACTCTTTTTTCCACCTTGTTTCACATTTTATGTGCTTACTCCGGTATATATATATATATCTTTTATGTTTTATCATTTATCTTTTACTTTTTTCAGTCATTAGACTGCGGCCATGCCGGAGCGCCACCTTGAATTTTTAGTCGAATAAATCCACCTCAATATTTTTGTTTTTAAGTCAGGTACTTATTCTATCGTTCACTCTTGCCGAACCGCTAGATTACAGTGACGTAAACATACCAACAACGGTTGTTAAGTATTGGTGGACAACAAACACAGACACAAAGACACGCACACACACACACACACACACAAACATACACACACAAACATACACATACACACACACACACATATATATATATATATATATATATATATATCTTGAAATTTATAGAAAAACAAAAGACGAAGACAGGTGTATGAACGACAAGCAAGTGTAATAGTTTGATGCTCGGGAAAATGAAAGTCTTTTACGCTTCGAGTTTACGCTCTTCAGCAGAAAGGAATAAGAGAAAATAAGCAGAGAAAAAGAATGAAAAAGAAAAAAAACTTGCATATTTAGCGGTCCAGCATGGCGAATGATTAAAAAAGTTTGAAAGAAAGGGAGATAATATAGTGCTGGTAATTCCAAATGAAGGTGTGTGTGTGTGAATAGGGCTAGTGACTCTGACGTGTGTATGCGAGTGTTTGTGCGTCTGTACATGTATAGTTTATGCATAGTTTATATCCATTTAAAGAAGAAACGAAAATGGGGATAAGGGAGTTAATAATTCTTTACTAGTAACAAATTGGTCATCTTCGCTTCTTACAGCTGTTTCAATTAGTACTCAAAAATTTAATTACAAATTTGTACCTTAAATTTACATTTATGTGATGTGAGTATAATTTCATCAGAGGAAAAAAGATGTACCTTTGGATGTCATATGTGGACTTACCAATTCATTTTAGCAGACTACTGACCATTGACTGAACACTATTCAATTTTTTTTCTCCGTGTTTTTTCTCCTTGTCTCCGTATTCTTTCTGTTGAAGAGCGTAGCTCGAAACGTCAAAGACTTTCCGTATTCCCGAGCGTCATACTAATATATCCTTTTGTTATTTACACCACCTGTCCTCGTCTGTTGTTATTATTTGTATATTCTCCCATATATATATATATATATATATATATATATGCACGTACTTACATATACCCCGAGCTTCTTTCAGTTTCCGTTTACCAAATCCACTCACAAGGCTTTGGTTGGTTCAAGTCTATTGTAAAAGCCACTTGCCCAACATACCACGCAGTGGGACTGAACCCGGAACCATATAGTTGGGAAGCTAGCTTCTTGCTACACAACCACACCTGCGCCTATGTGTGTGTGTGTGTGTGTGTTGTATGATTATACCTGTGTAATTTATATCATCATTACCTATCAACAGTTATCTTGAAAATTTTGAATAACTTGGACGTTTACAGAGAACCATGAAATAAAAATTTCTTTTGGAATTCTATTTCCTTGCTGCATATAATTCTAAAGATGGTGTAAACGCCTCACAAGTAATATTAAAGATGCAATAATATAAGTGAGTAGCTTTGAAAAGGATATTCTTTGTTATACCCTTGCCACTTCTTGTGAGTTATCTATTCATTTTATCTTTACATCAAAAATCAACGCTCTATATTCAGAGCTACATACAATTGTTACTGTTTAAAATTATTGAAAATATGTTGACAGAAGATATTTATCAAACGTCTTAAACCATTGTATTTATTGAATGCAGTCAAAGACACTATCTATACAGTTATTCTGCTGCGGCACAATTTACGTTAGCATTGTTTCATCTCTTTGTATGCTCTGTAACACTAGATATTTGATCACATGATTTTAAAGAAAAAACTTCAAAATACGTTGTAAAGCGTGGTAAGAAGCTGTGTGGTAAGAAGCTTGCTTTCCAACCACATAGTTCTGGGTTCAGTTCCACTAAGTGGCACCTTCGGCGAGTGTCTTCTACAATAGCCTCAGGTTGATCAAAGCCTTGTGAGGGGATTTGGTAGACGGAAACTGAAAGAAGCCTGTCGTATCTGTATATATGCATATTTTTGTGTATGTGTCTTTGTGTATAAGTTTGTCCTCTCACCGTCGCTAGAGAACTGAAGCTGGAGTGATTACGTCCCCGTAACTTAGCAGTTCGGCAGAAAAGACCAATAGAATAAGCACTATGCTTACAAGGAATAAGTCCTGGGGTCGCTTTCTTCGACTAAAAACCCCTTTAAATCAGTGCTCCAGCATGTCCGCAATCAACTGACTCAAACTAATGTCACAGAATGTCTGCTGCATCTCATGAGAGATGAACGAGAAAGGAACCGGATTATAGGCAATCGGAGCTGTTTAATCCGTCGAAAGCCTGTTTAATCGTCCGAATGTTCTGTGCGCTTTTGATATAAGTAATGAGTTGCTCCTCTTTTTTTATATTTTCTGTTTTATCTTTTTATCTTTTTTCTTGTCTGCGGCCTTGCTAGAGCACCACCTTGAAGAGTTTAAGTCGAAAAAATCGATCCCAAGACGTTTTTTAAAAGCCTAATACTCATTCTAACGTTCTATTTTGCTGAATCGCTAATTTATGGGAACGCAGACAAACTACCACCGGTTGTCAAGCGTTGGTGAAGGAACAAACACAGACACAAATACACACACACATACATAGCACACATATACATACATACACACAAACGCATCACGTACACACACACATATATATATATGTGTGTGTGTACGACAAGCTTCTTTCAGTTTCCGTCAACCAACTCCACTCAAAAGGCTTTGGTTAGCCCGAGGCTATTGTAGAAGACACTTATTCAAGTCCCACGCTGTGGGACTGAACCCAGAACGGTGAGGTTGAGAAGCAAAATTCTTACCATGCAAACACGCCTGTGTATGTATGTATGTGTGGAGGCACAATGGTCCAGTGGTTAGGGCAGCGGACTCGCGGTCGTAGGATCGCGGTTTCGATTCCCAGACCGGGCGATGTGAGTATTTATTGAGCGAAAACACCTAAAGCTCCACAAGGCTCCGGCAGAGGATGGTGGCGAAACCTGCCGTACTCTTTCACCACAACTTTCTCTCACTCTTTCTTCTTCTTTCTCTTGTACCTGTATTTCAAAGAACCAGCCTTGTCACGCTCTGTGTCACGCTGAATCTTCCCGAGAAATACGTTAAAGGTACACATGTCTGTGGAGTGCTCAACCACTTGCGCGGTAATTTCACGAGCAGGAAGTTCCGTTTTCGGATCAACTGGAACCCTCGTCGTCGCAGCCGATGGAGTGATTCTCTCTCTCTCATGTGTGTATGTATGTATGTATGTATGTATGTATCAATATGACTACGTTTTGATAATATTTTACATAAGCTGTGTGCAATTTCTTGTAACGCCGTTTTCTCTATGTTGTACAAATTTGTAGACCCTCTTTATTCGGTTATGCATTTCTCTGCATGACCTTTCATTATTGCCCGGTCAGTTATTGATATAGTTATCTTTTTTGTGCTTTCAGTCGTCACCATATTCTGGTTACTCTAGATTTTTATATTTGGAAAATTTGTCTCTATGTTTTAGAGATCCATTCTCGTCTTTCGAAACTAATTCTTCGGTGAGAAGACTATTTCTCTCTGGGTCGTCTACAGCATCAAGATTTGACTGAGTAACTCTGATGTGTCTGTCTGTCCTGGCTGACATGTATCGCAATACGATCCCGACTGAAGACTGTAATAAGATGAAATAAATAAATTGAAAAAGGGAATGAAATATGTGTATGTAAACGAATAGAAATGAAAAGAAATAAAAACAATACATCAGCAAAAGGGCGATGAACCGTCACCTAAATTAGATCAGAGCACACCGCGACACCAGCCGACTTCCACACTGGAATCCGTTACTGTTTGTTAGTTGATACATTTAGAAAACTTATGAGACACCGTCATATTCGACAAGGTAAGAAGCATTCTTAATCTCTCGGGAAAGATCGATTCAGTGATAATAGATTATTGATGTGGATGATTTCTATACCTTCTTCGTGACGATTGAATTCTGATCATATTTCATCATCTTGAATAAACACATCATCCTCTTAGTTCATTCATCACATCTATGTAACTTCGATCGCAGATGTGCGTGAGTGCGTGTGTGTGTGCGTGTGTGTGTGCGTGTGATGAATTGCAGCATTCCTGGGCGGTATTTCTGTTTGTGTTTTAAGTTCTAAAAAATTCATTGCCATCATTCAGTGCCGTGAGACAATATGCTGCAAAATTCCAGTTGGTTTTATTACCTAAGACCGGTATATCCATCATGTTTTGCTTTCTTGTAATTTTCTTAGAAGAATTTATTTGCCTGTGCGTATTTTGATTTTGTCTCTGTCTCTCTGCTTAAAGTATGTTTGGATATTATATATTTATGAAGTTAATTATGTATATAGGCGCAGGAGTAATTGTGTGGTGAGAAGCTTACTTCTCAACCACATGGTCCCGGTTTCAATCCCACTGCGTGGCATCTTGAGCAAGTAACCTCTACTACAGCCTCGGGCTGACCAAAGCCTTGTGAATAGATTTGGTAGATGGAAACTGAAAGAAGCCCGTTGTATATATATATATATATATATATATATGTACGTATGTATTTGTGTGTCTGTGTTTGTCCCATCACCATC
>NC_068981.1:188032757-188034408 GCF_001194135.2 Octopus bimaculoides
GTTATGTTTTGGATATTTTAGAGAGCATTCTGTTTCTCTTCTGTATTCTTTTATTCTTTTATTTTTTAGTCATTTTGACTGCCGCCATGTTGGAACACCGCATTTAGCCGAGCAAATCGATCCCAGGACTTATTCTTTATACGCCTAGTACTTATCCAATCGGACTTTTTGCCGAACCGCTAAGTTACGGTAACGTGAACACACTAGCATCGGTTGTCAGGCGATGGTGTGGAGACAAGCATACACACACACATACACACACACACACACACACACACATATATATATATACGACGGGCTTCTTTCAGTTTCCGTCTACCAAATCTACTCACAAGGCTTTGGTGGGCCCGAGGCTATAGTAGAAGACACTTGCCCGGACCCATGTGGTTGCTAAGCAAGCTACTTACCACACAGCCACTCCTGCGCCTATCAGCAACAATTTCACTATAGTTATTAAGCATAGCATCTAAATTAATGAGCAACGAACCGTAACAAACTTACGTCAAGTTCAATAGCTATACGGTCTTTTATGTTTTATCTTTTATATATTTCATTGGTCGGACTGCGGCAATGCTGGAATACCGTATTGAAGGCTTTTAGTAGACAGATCGACGCCAGTACCTGTGATTTAAAAGTCTGTTACTAATACCATCGGCCTCTTTTTGCCGAAACGCTAAATCACGGGAACGTAAACGAACCAATACTGGTTGTCAAGCGGTGTTGAGGTGGTGACAAATACAGATAGAAAGATACACACACATACATATGCAGTGGGATGTGCTAACGTTTCTGCTAACTCGCTACATTTTTTCCCTAACCGTTAAGCAACGCACAAACAACACGCGCGCGCACGCACACAGACACACACACACACACACATATATATACACTCACGCAAACATACGTACACGTGAATCTAAAATTCTTCGAATTAAAGAAAAAGCAGTTTGGTTCGCTGGAGACAAACGGCAGTCGTGGACACCTGTTTGTGCACCAATAAGCGCCACCAGAGCAGCTGTTCTCCTACAATGATCTCAGTAAATGGCATATTCAGACACATATACGAAGAGGAAACGTTTATGGCCGAAGGTCATACGCATGATTTACTAGAAAGTGTGTGACCAATAAATAAGCATTCGTATACATACACACATACATATATAGGTACTCATACAAACACGTGTGTGTGTGTGTGTGTGTGTGCGTGCGTTCGTGCGTGTGTATTTCGATGTTTCGCTGAACAAATACGAGCAATAGAATTCGGTACATGAGTATAAATAAGATAGAAATAATAAGTACACACACACATGTACATATACGTAGATAGATACACACACATACACACACTTATATATAAAGGTAGTAAGTACACACACATATGTATATATACGTACATAGATACGCGCACACACATATACACAAATAGTCTTCATTTGTGTATTTGGTTTGCAAATTTCTTGATGTGAATTCGTGTGATGAAATCAATCTTATCGCGTCGAGGGAAGAAAAAGGGTCATTATGCCAGTGAAAATTAAAATAAATACACGCACTGCTTTATCTTAAGTAATGAACCTCCCTGGACACAACAAAATACATCGTGTAACTACATGTGGATTGTTGGCGATTATTTTTTTTCCTCCGTCTACTTTTT
>NC_068981.1:188036910-188043204 GCF_001194135.2 Octopus bimaculoides
AATTGTACTAAATTAACTAAAAGGCAAGTGTTTTTTACTCTTCTCTATTGTTTTTTGTTCTGTGTGTATCAAAAATATCGCTATCAATCTGGAGTAATAATTTGTAGTTTTGAAATCAGTAGTTCTTTGACTGCTATTTCTGAATTCTCAGTATGTTGGAGAAGCAGGTTACTGTCAATCCCTATATATTTATGATTATAAATTATTTACCGAAGAAGGTTTTTTCATACTGAGCTACCCGGCAGAAATTGTTAATTATTAATTTTATTACTAATTGATGATTCCCTGCCCTGCATATCTATATATATATATATATATATATATATATACATACTTATGTACATAGAGATATGTACATATTCGAAGGAAACTGATAATGTGCGTGCGCGCGTATCTATGTAAAAGTTCGGAAATGTATGCCAACATACATGTATGTATGTTTGTATGTTTATCACATAGATGCATCTTTTCCGTACAAATTTTGTTTCACTCATCTTATAAAATAAACAACAACACTGTCAAGACAAAACGCCCTCCTTCTTCTACAGAAACATCGCTTTGCTTGTAAAACTGATTTAGTTTCTATGGATGAGGTCCCTTTAAATAGTTGCTACAATGCCACACTTTAAAACGCAGCTTAGCGATTTAAAATTGACAATCGGATTTTAATAAATACCATAAAGCAAGTTATTATAGAGAAACAATATATTTATTACTTTATAAAATTTTCTTCCCTTTTCACTCATATTTACTGAAGATTTTTCGTTAAATGTTTTATTTTTATTTTCTAAGTAGGTTCAAAAATCATACTTTCATTTTTAAGACATTTGGGAATTGGGCATTGACATTAAAATATATTTTGTTTTTGCGTTTGTTGGAAACTGAATTAAATGAAAGCCATATACTGAATAATCTATCAAACAAGAGGGAGAGTTTCTTTTCCCCGAGAGAATTTGTGTCATTAGAAACTTGACGTAGGTTAAATAAATAAGACAATAATGTGAACGCAAAAGCATTGTTACCTCACTTATGTGTATGTAACTACAAAGACATACACACACACACATGCATGCACACATATAAACACATACATATATATATATATATATACATAATAGAATTACACACAAACATGTATATATATATCTACACATAATTGAATTACATATATATATATGCATAATAGAATTACATATGGATGTATGTATATATATATATATATATATATATATATATATACATGGGGGAGAATATACAAATAATAACAACAGACGAGGACAGGTGGTGTAAATAACAAAAGGATATATTAGTATGACGCTCGGGAATACGGAAAGTCTTTGACGTTTCGATCTACGCTCTTCAACAGAAAGAATACGGAGACATATATATATATACACACACACACAGATATCGTGGCACTTCATCGGTTGCGACGATGAAGGTCCCAGATGATCCGATCGACGGAACAACCTGCTCGTGAAATTAATGCACAAGTGGCTGAGCACTCCACAGACACATGTACCCTTAACTTAGTTCTCGGGGAGATTCAGTGTGACACAGAGTGTGACAAGGCTGGCCCTTTGAATTACAGGTACAATAGAAACAGGAAGAAAGAGTAAGAGAAAGAGTACAGCAGGGTTTGCCACTTCCCCTGCCGGAGCCTCATCGATCTTTAGGTGTTTTTGCTCAATAAACACTCACAATGCTCGGTCTGGGAATCGAAACCGCAATCCTACGACCGCGAGTCCACTGCCCTAATCACTGGGCCATTTCGCCTCCACTATAAACGCATAATAGAACTACATATATATATATATAATAGAATTATATATATATATATATATATACACACTTTATAGAATTACTTACATATAGATAGACATACATACATACAAAAATATACACACATACACACACACACACACACACACACACACACACATATATATATATATATATATATATATATATATATATATATATGTATGTGTGTGTGTGTGCGTGTGTGTGTGTGTGTGTATACATACATATACACACAAGCATACATACACACACAAACACACGTATAAACATAGAATCAAAACAAACCATGAACAGACATGAAGTGACATGAAAACATTGGTAACCTTGCTAATCCACAAATAAAGAATATTTTTTCACCATTACGGTTGTGTTGGCCACTCATTCTTGCTGTTCGACATTAGCGTGCGTATGTATGTATGTATGTATGTATGTGTGTATGTATGTATGTATGTATGTATGTATGTATGTATGTACAGTAGCGAGAAAAAAAGAGAACGATTTATAATTTCTTAAATTTCGGAAAAGCTAGTAAACGCACAAATTCGGAATCGGTTTCCTAAATACGGTTAACCGTTAGCTAAATTCTGTGACCAGTTTGTACAATGGTCTTAATAAAAGTTAATAACACCTAATACTAGTTTCGTCCAAATGTTTCATGTGCAAAATAAGAGGACGATCAAGCAATAATTTCTTCAATCAACTCAAAATCATAATAATAATAGAGAGAAATGTAAATATGAACTTAATACACTTAGTATGATGTTTGTAGACCTTTGCCGGAGATCACCTCGGCACATCGATTGACACAGGACATAGCAAGTTTCCTGCACAAGTCACGTGTTACTTTCTTCCATTCCTCTTTTTAATATCACCTATAAATACCTCGTAGTAGTTGGTGCCCTTTGTGTTACTTTGTCTCCAAGTATCTTCCAAAGGTTTTCAATTGGATTTAAGTCTGGACTTTGAGCTAGCCACTTCATTACTTGGTTATTTTGTTCACTAAAGAATCCAGTGACACACGCCTTACAGTATGATAACGGGCGTTATCTTGCATGAAAATGCACGGTTGATTCGGAAATGCTCGTAATGATGGGATCACATGTTGTTTAACCAAATTCAAATAGATATTAGCATTAATAGTTCATTTAATCTGCACTAGAGGGCCAACTCTTTCAGAAGAAACCATCTCCCACACCATGACGTTTCGTCCTCCAAACTTGGCAGATTTCTTCAGGCACTTGGATTTTAGTCGATCTCCTGTGAAGCGCCTAACATACTGTCTACCATCTGAACCTACTCAATTGAATTTGCTTTCATCGCTAAATTGAACTTTTGACCTATTTCCATCCGTCCAGTTCACATTAGCTTCTGCAAACGAAAGCCTTTCCAATTTGTTCTTTTTTGCTGATGGTAGGTTTCGTTACCGGGGAACACGTCTTTAATCCAAATTCCTTCAGATGACTAGACACTGTAAAGCAGCTCACTTCCATACCATTATTTACTCTTATTTTCTTAGAAATTTCCAGCCGCAGTCTCGAAAGGATCCTTCAGTACGTACCGTTTCATGGCTCGATCATCTTGCATGATGGTTTTGTGTGGTCTACCAGTTGCCTTTTTTGGTTCAAATCCTTTAGTTTCTTCATAGAGCTTTAGAACACGTGACACTACACTCATAGATCTCCTTACGCGTCGTGAAATACCGAGAGATTCATTCCTGAAACTTACATCCTGACAATTTCATTTCGGAGATCGGGAGTAAATTTAGCGTGGTGTGCCATGTTCGGAAGCTAGCACAATACTGAGACTGTACTAACGTTGAGCCTGAAAATGTAAACGATGTTTGAAATTTCCAGAAATTTCTGAAGGAAACTAATCGTTCTCTTATTTTGCACGAGACATTTGGAGGGAACTAGTGTTAGTGTTAATAAATTTTATTAAGGCCTTTGTACAAAGTTAGAATTTTCAGAGAATTTAGCTAATGGTTAACCATGTTTACGAAATCAATTAAGGATTTGTACGTTCACTAGCACTTCCGACATTTAAAAAAATATATTAATCGTTCTCTTTTTTGCTCGCGACTGTATATATATATATATACACACACACACACATACTTAATTTATCGACCCCGAAATGATGAAAGGTAAAGTCGACCTCGGCGGAATCTGAACTCAGAACATAACGGCAGACGAAATACCGCTCAGCATTTCGCCCGGCGTGCAAACGATTTTGCCAGCTTGCCATCTTACAATATAAGGAATGTTAATTATTTAGATATCAATCTAGTAATTAAGGATTATAATGAGATATGTACTGACATTTATAATAAAACAAGATTTTGGCTTCCAAGTGGCTTCGATGCCATGGTTCAGTAGTAAAATTCCTTCTTTTATTGGTTACGGTGTTTTGCAGGACAAATTGTGGATCTTTTTTAAAACGGGGGCCACATTTTTCATTAACGAAACACTTTGAAACTTGGAACACTGGTAGAACGTGTCATATAAAACATCTTTTTCTCTTAGTCTTCTTTAAAAAAAAAGAAATCCATAAGTTATTCCATGTAATTCTGTAATTTCAACCAATCACTGACGTCCATTCAGCCGATATACATTAAGTGCCGACTACATAAACAAACGATTCTGAAACAATTAACCCTAGCCCTAACCCTAACCCTAACCCTAGGGTTAGGGTTAGGGTTAGGGTTAGGGTTAAAGCAAATTTAAAATGAAAAAAGCAAATAAAACGAAGGTATGGAGATTAAATACGCTTTACATCGCTTAATCAGCCAAAGGAGTAAATGTAAACAACTGAATACTTGTCAGTGATTGGTTGAAATTATCGAAATAAGACAATTTTTTACATGAAATAAATTCGAATACAAAAATATTTTTCTGTTCTATAACACAAAATAGATAAGTATACGAAGTTTGAAAGTCTTTCCGTACCAAAAACACTACGTAAAACATTAATGAAAAATGTGGTCCCCGTTTTAAAATAGATCCAATAATGCTAATCAATTTTTGGAAAGAATAAACTGTTAGATATTTAGTTACACAAGGGTATAAATATGGTTAATTGGTTAAAACTCTTAATCGCTGTTTAGGTGGGCAACTTGAAATTTTAAATAAATATTGGATAATATCTAGTTTTCAACTTGGCAAATTTTTGGAAGGATTTGGAAGGTTTACGATTCGAGTTATTTGCTTACTACGTTACCAGTATTGTTTGAGACAATTGAGTAACTAGTAATTACGTACTACGTGATCAATATTTAAGTTGGCCCTTTTAATTCTTGGCGATGGAACCGCGTGTCAGATAAAACATATAAGTGTTAATACTTGTAGTTTTATTATCTTTTAAACAGTTTTAATTAGCTTTAAACATTGCAAGGTTTTTTAATAATAGTTAATTACAAGTACTTTTATTAGTTCCTATTTGATAAAATTAATGTTTATTAGTTACTGGTAATTTAATATTATAGCTTGTAGTGGTGATATATTAATGAGTATGTAATGAGTATGTAATGAGTATGTAATGAGTATGTAATGTTTTTTATTAACTTTTGAATGATGAATTAATGTATTTCACTCATAATCATTATATTATTAGTTAAATTAATTTCAATCGTATTTGTTTTGTTTTGGAGAGATTTATATAAAGCTTTAACTTTTATTATTAAAGACTAGTTGGATTATCATATGTATGAACTTAAAGATTGGTCGCGATTTAGCATATAATTTAGTTATTGCAGTTTACTATTAATACCGATACAATGTACATTGGTTTATATGTTTCTTTATTGTAGTTTTATTGAAGTTAGTGTTTAATACTGCTTATAAATTGATTGATTGAATGAATGTAGAGATTAAGCTGTCACTTTTATGTACCATGTAAAACGGTAGGGATTATAATTTTTGTATGACTTAATGGATTGGTCGCTGTTTAGTTACGTATTTAGAAGTTGGTTGTAATTTTCTTATTGAATTTATTTACAGATACGGTTGTTCATAGGGTAAATGTGTTTGAAACTTGCGGTTTCTTTGGTTTGTTTGTTCCCAAACAACACTTATTTTAGTGCTGTTGACACCACCGGATTGTATGGTACTGCTCAGGTCTCATAACCATAATGATATCCGTGGAGTAGCTGATGATGGTGGTATGTTGGATTGTTAGTATGGATGTTTTTGTATAAGTGGAATAGTACTACAACACATCCTTTTGATATATATATATATACACAACATATATATAAACACACATGTTCGTGTGAGCGTGCACGAAGGCCAAACTCATGGTTCTTCTCGTTGAAACTGTTCCTTTCTCTCCCCACTTCCCCACAACCAGAGAAATTCTTTCTTCCCTTTTTCAGTTTCTTTTAGTTTTTCTCCCTCTTTTCCGCACTCTCTGAAGAAAGGCAACGTTCAAAACGTTTAAGCAGTAACCTGCCCCCTTCCCTTCAGCGTCAAACTTATACTAATAACATTGATTAAC
>NC_068981.1:188043964-188044218 GCF_001194135.2 Octopus bimaculoides
ACACACACACACACACACACACACACACACAGAGGATATAATAATATTCGAGTCTGTGCTACATCATAAAACCCATCGATTTTTTTCTGGATCCTTATCAAAAATAATTCAATAAGTATTTGTATGTGTCTGTTTCTCTCTCTCTCTCTCTCTCTCTTTCTCTCTCTCTGTATGTTTGTGTGCCTGTGCGTGTGTTTGTGTTTCTGTTTTCTATGTGTGTGTGTGTATATGTATGTATATGTACGTATGTATGT
>NC_068981.1:188044228-188053570 GCF_001194135.2 Octopus bimaculoides
TGTGTGTGTGTGTATATGTATGTATATGTACGTATGTATGTATCTATGTATGTATGTATCTATCTATGTATGCATGCTTGTATGTATCTATGTATGTATATATGTATGTTTGTATGTATGTATGTGGAAAAATCTGGAACTCCCAGAATAGAGTGGGTGTAAAGAAGAATCCAATGGTAAATAAGAATCTATATGAGGGTTTGTTAGAATAGTTCGTGAAGCTGATTTGCAGTGGAGAATGGAAAGACATACTTTCTTCCGAAAGAGAAAGAGGAACAAAGAGGAGGTGGAAGAGGAAAATACATGTGTTAACACCTTGATCGCAAGACGAATGAAAAGAATATACTAAAGGAGTTATCTGGAGGAACAGAGGAGAGAGGTGGTGTGAATACTGTACTGTTTGAACGATGGGGAGGGGAGAAAATAAAACGGGGGTTTTAGAGTGGATGTGAAACGCAGAATAAAATGAATTTGGAGCGTGTATTGAGACCATGCAGTACAGAAGTTCATGGGGTGAAAATAAGGCGTCTATCTCATATTTATTGATTGTGGTGCATTTTATTGTGAGTAAAATTACCTGAATCAAACCCCATACTTAGCTCTGTCATGAAGCCAAGGGCTTATAAGACCGGAGCTTAACTTAGTTTACAACAGTCTCAACAGAACGGGAAGCCAGTCCTTCGCAGCTGTAAATCATTTACACTTGAATGAAGTAATGAGGAATGAAGCGTTTTGCTCAAAAAAAAAAAAAAAGAAGTGGGTACACTCGGGTAGGAAACCACGATCTTGCGACAGAGTATGCACTTCCAACAAGCACTAGGCCACGCACTTCCCCTTAGACAGTAGGCTTGTAATATATTCTATTTAACCGAGGTCAACTTTGCCTTTCATCCTTTCAGGGTCGATAGATTAAGTAACAGTTACGTACTGGAGTCGATCTCATCGTCCGACCCCTCCTCAAAAATTTCGGGCCTTCTGCCTAGAGTAGAAAAGAATATATTCTATTTAATGAGCCAACGGATGTATCTCTGTTGTCGCTCCATTTGCTGAAAATAGCATCCAAATATTTAGCAAATATTAACCTACTTTAAAAGAAAGGTCGCTATAGACAATTTAGTTCTTTCTAGCAATTTATCCAGATAAAAGAAGGGTTGGTCTCGGCTGAATGTTGTTTTCTTGTTGCAGTACCTGTTCAATCAGGGGTGAGCTGGGACTAAAATATTCCTTCTACTACAGGCAAAAGACCTTATTTGAATTTAGTGAGAAGGGACTAATCTATTACATGCACTCAGTACTTGAGTGGTACTTATTTCTTCGACCTCGAAAGAGTACTTTTTTATCGACCCCGAAAGGATAAAAGGCAAATTAGATCTCGGCGGAATATGAACTCAGAACGTATAGATAGAAATACCGCAAAGTATTTTCCCCGGTGTGTTAACGATTCAGCCAGCTCCACAAAATCTGTACTATGAGGATGAGGAATATACTGGCCT
This sequence comes from Octopus bimaculoides, assembly GCF_001194135.2. Lineage (NCBI taxonomy): Eukaryota > Metazoa > Mollusca > Cephalopoda > Octopoda > Octopodidae > Octopus > Octopus bimaculoides. The sequence goes on from NC_068981.1 coordinate 188,045,722, forward strand.
CTTTTGTATAAAAGAAGCCGTATTTCTATGAATTCAGCTCCATCAGCTTATTTACAGCCATGTACAAGTTATGCGCACAAAAAAGCAAAAGGGTTGAAAATAATTAATCTAATTTTTCCGTGGCTGTGTGGTAAGTAGCCTGCTTACAAATCACATAGTCCCGGGTTCAGTCCCACTGCGTGGCACCTTGGGCAAGTGTCTTCTACTATAGCCTCGGGCCGACCAAAGCCTTGTGAGTGGGTTTGGTAGACGGAAACTGAAAGACGCCCGTCGTATATATGTATATGTATGTGTGTGTGCGCATGTGTGTATATGTTTGTGTGTCTGTGTTTGTCCTCCCAACATTTCTTGACAACCGATGCTGGTGTGTTTACGTCCCCGTAATGTAGCGGTTCAGCAAAATAGACCGATAGAATAAGTACTAGGCTTACAAAGAATAAGTCCTGGGGTCGATTTGCTCGACTAAAAGGCGGTGCTCCAGCATGGCCACAGTCAAATGACTGAAACAAGTAAAAGAGTAAAAAACTTTTTTATTAAATAACAAAGCATTTAAGATTTCTTTCTTTTCTTATTTTTCTCTCTCTCCCTCTCTGTCTTTCGTTTGTTAATCTGCGTGTGGAGTCAGTCACCCTCGTACATTACAGGGAGACAACTCTCTTCCTTATGAACCTAACTTATCTGTCCGTTCGGATTAAAATTACTTAGTCCTTACAAGTTAATTAATATTGTTATTCTAGTCACAGTAAGTGGATAGCATTTTATCTGATTGATTTCAGTCATTTAGATTGATAGCATTTATTTTCTACCATTTTGCTAATTCTTTCTCTTCTACAGCGAAATGTTTACGATAGAAATATTTTAGTTGATATTGTTCATAAGCCGCAGATTTAGCCCTATGTACCTAGATTAAATTTATTATCAAAAACATTACAGCACTGACCATCGCAACTTTGCTCCGGGCACTGTACACCGAACATCTCATAATGCAAGGTATCCTTATCCAGCTGGTTAGGCGCAATCAGTGAGAGATTTGGGTACTATTTCTAGTAAGTTGCGGAACAGCATCTACAGCCTCCCTCGTCTACTCCTAATTTTTCAGCCTAATTTCTAAGGTAATCCAACCTACATTTGAAATCGTTTCTTATTTTCATGTCCAGAGAAGAAAACAATGATATCGATATTTTCTTTTTCCTGATTTCCACTTCATTTATTTAAAGGCATTAAGCCTCACCTCTCTCGTGCGTTCTCGTCCTCACACTTTACAAGGAGCTTTTCTCGTCTGTATCTCCATGGATCAGAGGAAAGGCAAAGCCAGTTTGATTGAGAAAAACAACTAAACGACCAAGAAAATTAACAATGCTCTTTGTTGTCTTCGTTAAGTTCACGTTTCCTTGAAAAAGGCAATTACTTCTATTTTTACTATCAGTGAGTCCATCCACGCTCCACTCACTAGGATAAGACCCTAGAGTGGTGGTCTGATAATAAAACAGAAAATACCGGTATCTTTAATTAACGGTAGCAAATCATTTTTTCATGAGGCCTGACATATTACCAATATTCATTAATATCAATCACAATTGTTTGCCAATAAAATGGCGACAAAATTTAGCATCTGTCAACATCAAATGTCTGAATGTTTGAGATGAGTTCTTGTGAATAAGGTTACATAATTTCCACAAAATGTTAACTGATACAAGTCTGCAGAATTTTTACTGCGATTCCACCTATCTACGCTCTGTGTTGAAATCCAGCCAAAGTCGACTTTTTCGGAATCGATAAAACACAAAAAAGTACCAATCTAGGGGTATACTGAAAGAAGAATGCTGAGCTGGACGCCTTACCATATTTCTTCCGGTTCCTTCAATTCAAATCCAGTTCAAAGGGTTCTTGACTCAATCCGCTGTCCGTGTAACCCTACCACTTAGTACCTTGGGTTTCTTTAGTGAGATCCATTCTGTTGCGAGCACTCGGGTGGTGGTATCACAGCTGCTCTACTTCTAGACTAAAAATATTTCTTATAAAATTAACTTTTTTAATATTTACATCTACATATGCGTTTCGATCTATCTGATCGCTGATCGTCATCATGTACCTTATTCCTTCATGTGTACCAGACTAGAATCGAACTTGGACCCGATATTTCTAAGCTAAAACGAATAATGCTCTTTTCCCATTTCGAGGTTCCGAATTTCAGTCCCTTTGGGAAATGTATTGACAACCAAAAATGAGGGCCTGGTTGACGATTGAAAATCAACTCAAACGAAATATAGTGGAGTAGTTTGCTTTTCATTCCGTATAATGAATAAATAATGAAATTATTAGCATCCAAATTTTTTACTCATCATCATCATCACCACCGTTGTAGTCGTTATGGTCGTTGTCATAGTGACCGTCGTCGTAGTCATACACGTTTTCACCATTGTCATCATCATCACTATCTATCGGCGACAACTTGCAATTGCATCGTGCACAGTGACGGGCGCGCGACTTATCTTGTCACCCCGATCCATCACCCGTGTCCTAAGTTCGTCAGTAGTCGTAGCAGTACTGATTTCCATCAGAGATTGAATATGGCATCGGAAGCACGCCCGTGATTTGTCCTCCCATGAGTCAAGCATTCTTAAAATTAACACAAAAACATTTACAATGCATATCGAATACCTTGACAAATGGAAAGTGTAGATAGTGAATAGAAATACGAGCGCGTTAACACAAGGTAGTAACAATGGCAGATGATCGTAGTGTTGTGTAGACTGCATGCGCTTGGAAAAAGTAATTGAAAGAACAAGCGTAAAAAGGGAAAATACATAAGTTTCATTCAAGGAGTGAACGTTTTTTTCCTAGAGTGTGGTTACGTCCATCAAAATCTTCGTTATTTAGGAGAATAACATCGCTGTTCCTTTCATCCACACGCTGGATGAAGAATGATACATCTCATACTTTTTCGATTCTCGTTTTCTTTCACGCAATTCTCACTAAAACTAGATATTTTATATCAAATATGCATTATTTTCAAAAGAAAAACATTGAAAATATACTCCGGTAAAACTACGACAACTACCAAAAACACAGAGAAAAGAAACACATGTTAAAGAAACACGAAACTACTCTCTCTCTTTCTCTCTCTCTCTCTCTCTCGCTCTCTCTCTCTCTCTCTCCCTCTCTCTCTCTCTCTACCTCTCACTCACTCACTTACTCACTCACTCACTTTATCCGTGTACAACTTATAAATGTAACTGTTACACGCTTTACAAATGCTAGGCTCAACTATATGATTACAAAGTTATGAAGATTCCTTCTCGACCATGTAAGTTCCAGGTGAGATCCAACTGCGAGGCATCTTGATCAAGTATCTTCTAGCATAGAATAGCTTCAGGTATTCACCTGAATTTCCTCTAAAGTTTTTATTCGCAAATACACAGCATTTCATAAACAAGGAAAATACATACAGGGTGGCCCGAAAGTAAGTTTACAGTTATCACGTAGGCACTTTAAATTTCTTTTAAAATAATTTATTACATTTAAATTTCTATATTACAAACTGAAAAGGGAGCTTGACAAAATTAATTAAATTAGCATATTCATGTTTTTTAATACTTAAGATCTAAACTGTTAATATATGAATGCGAAAGACTAACTGTAAACCTACTTTTAGGCCACCCTGTATATAAAGCATATATAACTGAATCATTGTTTTTGTTATCTATCTATCTATCTATTTATCTATCTATCGATCGATCGATTTTTGAATATTGATTACAACTTTATTGGGTGAGTCAAAAGCATTAAAAAGATTGCTTTTCTGAAAGGAAGCTAGTCGTCATAAAGAACATTAACTCTTATATGGTATTTTAAAACTCTTAAGAGTTATTTCCCTTTAAACAAATAGCCCGATCTTTAGTTGCATAGTTTACTAATTTCCAGGTTTTGAGTTTATTTTTTCTTTACAAACATTCTTCAGTAAGATGTTTGAAAACTTTAGATCACCTATTTTAAATATTAAATCCAGCATAGGATTCTTAAAGGTCATTGTCTAATTTTGCATTTATTTAGTACTCCAGTGTTTATTTGTAGGTTATTGGAATGTATTTTCTCCTATAATATATAAAGTAGCGCATTTTCCCGATCGGATTTCTCTGAAAATAAATGTTTTTTGATTAATATTTTTGAATGAAATTTTAGGAATATAACGTAAATATAATTCTTTTGTCAAATTGTAATTCTATTATTTTCTTTTAACGTCAAATATTTCTATAAAATACATTCGTGAATGCCGGCTTTTCTGATGCTTTACGTTGAACTCCGTTATGGCTTTTATACGTGTATAATTAGTAATTAACATCAAAGGTCTTTATTCACATGCTGGGCTGGACTACTTTTAATTTGCTACCGAATTAGTCTGGCTCTATAAGCTTTATTTTAAAGGTATTCTAGTCATAACTATTCCTTCTTTTTCGTATATCAGAAGCTATACTATCCATCATATAATTCTTTGTTTTTAGATCGTAACGTATGATTTAGCTTCTATTTCTACAAGGTCAGGTGGTCACATATGAATTCCTTTGATACTTCGTGAGATGATGTATTTTTGGACGTTGTTGTAGTGGCTTTTCGTGTACGTCCTCTTGGTTTATTAATAACGGATAAATCACTATTTCACCTCATTTGAGTAAAGTCTCTAGTTATGTTAGGCCTTACAATCACTGACATGATGATATTTATTCGCGATCTCACACCTGTAACTGCAAAATCTTAGTCCTGACGATTAAATTTTTTCTTCAGTCACATATAATAGGTTTGTGTTTCAGCTACACACGCAAACATCCACTGCCAAATCGAAAAACTCTAGCGTAACTCACATGTACGTACGTATATATACGTAAGTATATATATATATATATGTATATATATATATATACACACATACACACACACACACACACATATATATATATATATATATATATATATATATATATGCCGTGCGTGTGTACATATATACATATACATACATGTGCGTGCGTGCGTGCGTAAATACCGGATACTGTCCCAATTGAAAATTGACCTGTTTGATATTGATTTCAAATTTTGAAAAATGGCCAGCAATTTCGGGAAAGCGGATAAATCCATTACATCGAGCCTAGTGTTCAACTGGTACTTACTTTATCAGCCCAGAAAGATGAAAGGCAAAGTCGATCCCAGCTGAATTTGAACCCAGAATACAGAGACGGAAAAAATGCCGCTAAGCATTTATATTTCACGGCGCGGTAACGACTATGCCAGCCCGCTGCCTTCAGGCGCGTTTAATATTGAACTGTCTCGATTATAATCATATACTTACATTCTAAGAAGGTACCCTCCACCCCGCCAAAAAAGAAAAAGTGTCAGCCCTGCTGCGCATAACTCAGATACAAGCCAACGAACATGGTTATGTTGTAGCTCAGTCTACGCCTAGCACTGGGTTTATTTTCCCAGAAACCCAGTAGGTCTGTGATGTATTTACATCCTAATAGTAGTGTTATTGCGGTTATTGTTGTATTAAGACATTTTGTTTTAGAGATCATCATCATCATCATAATTGAGCTATTAATAATTGGCTACCGAATTAGCCTGGCTTCATAAACCTTATTTCCAAAAGTATTCTAGCCATGACTTTTCCTTCTTTTTCGTATACCAGAGGCTATACAATAATCCCTTCCGCTGTGTTACGTTCCAAAACCCGCCGCGATAGGTGAAAATCCGCGAAGTAGAAAAAGTACTTGTACTGTATATATTTTTTAGAATTATATTTTTATAATTTATGCATATCTATTTTACTATTTTTATATATTTAAACGTTTATAAACTCTCCGCACACTCTTAGGAGTACCCGTGTCTTCTTTTGTTTTGCGGGTGAGAAACATGATGGTGGGTATCTATCTATCTATCTATCTATCTATCTATCTATCTATCTATCTATCTATCTATCTATCTAACCTATGATGGATAGATGGATAGATAGATAGATGTATGTATGGATAGATAGATAGATAGATAGATAGATAGATAGATAGATAGATAGATAGATAGATAATACCCTGTCCAACCCTCATTAAACCCCGACATCTCCCCATCACCATCTTTCCTCTCTTGTTTTGTTTTTTCTTTTGCAGTTTACCTGTAGGTTTCTTTTGAATCTCTTGCAATGTCAACAGCACAGTTTTCTTAATGATATATTAATTATTGATCTAATATGATATATTAATTATTGATCTAATAAAGCTGCCTGTTTCTTTCTACTAAACTCTATCTTTCGTTTCTTATTCAGCTTTACGAAATCAATGATCTATATATTTTTTCCTTTTTGAGTACAGTGTGTACAAACACTACAGACTGGTACTTGTTGCACTTTGAATCTACCTTGTATAGTATCTTAAATTTTCTTTCTAACGTTCCTGGATTTGTCTTGATATCTGGGGCACACTCGATTCACATCTTTACTGATGATAACACCAAACTTTTCCCCCCAACCCCTTCGTACAACCTTACTCTTTGCCATTGGTTATATCTGGAGAATTGTATGCGGTGGATGAAATCCTCAGGATTTTGTGGCTTGCAGATTTGATGCTAGCAGAATGCATTTCTTATCTTCTTTTATAGATACACTTTTAGGATGTTTATCTTTACATAGGGCAGGTCAGAGTAACCAAGTGCTGTACGACCATCGTTTCACATTATGTAAATACGAGAATTGTACTTCAGTTTTCTAGTGTTTGCAGCCAGTGTTCAATTTGTAAGATATATAGTGCCTGTAAGGATAGAAATTTTTCACCACGGTACTTTGGGTCTCCATGACGCTTTCTTTTAACTCCTAAATGTCATCCGCTGAATCTTTTTCCTAAATACTATCCTAGTGTCCATTCAAAAAGATCATAAAGTATTTGACTATGTCTGAAGTGATGCTGAAACATTGCCTAACCCATTTTCCTGAATATGTTATTAAACTTAAGTATGGATTATATCAATGTTGTTTCTATTCTGGCTCTGATAGCACTGAATTATATTTCTTAACTTAGCATAGTTTGCTGAAGTTTGGATATGTTTAGTTCGTCCGTTCCAGTACTTGTTATGAGGTTATTCTTTTACTGGCGAGGTAATGGTGGGTTGGTTTCCTCGACCAGGTCTGGTGGGAAAAAATTCTTTTTGGGTTATGTTTGTTTAAGTAATTATTATTGCATGTGATTTTTAGAAGTCCTGGTTTCTTGGAATTGTGAGAGTGATGTATACAACTGCCAACATACTTATCTGCATATAACAATCCACATAATAGTCTATATATAACTACCTACACCCCCTTCACAATTCCAGCTCACAAGCTAACAATACATAGATTCTTTGCAACACAGTTTCTTTCCCTCACCAGGCCCTGCTCTATTTAAGACTATCCCAAAACAAATCAAAGAAGAAAACATCCCATCACCTTCAAGCGAAACTTAGACAACTGCAAACTGGAGGAGTTTCATAAATAGAAAACCACTTTAAGCCCCACGCAAGCAGCATTAAACTCATGCTAAACAGACATAAGTTAAGATGCCTCAAACAAATAGTGCATATAGGCACCGGTGTGGATGTGTGGTTTCTATGATAGCCTTGAGCTAAGCAAGACCTTGTGAGTGGATTTGATTGACGGAAACTGAAAGACGTTCATCGTATATATATATATATATATTAAATATATATTTTTTTAACCAAAAAATTTGGTAAAAAATATAGTATCTGTTAACAATCTTAGCAAAAAACTCAGAGTCGAGTTTTTGAATATATATCAACTTAAATAGAGCTCAAAATTGATCCGTTGAAAATACTTTAT
>NC_068981.1:188053580-188054106 GCF_001194135.2 Octopus bimaculoides
TAAAGTATTTTCAACGGATCAATTTTGAGCTCTATTTAAGTTGATATATATATATATATATATATATATATATATATACAAGTTGCAATTATTAAATTGTCGCCATTTTATTTTTTATTTCAAGCATGTGCATCGTTTGTTTTTGATTTTGTCGACTTCACAATATAATAGTCAGTTATATCTACCTTCAGTATTTTGACCCCGTCATAGTTTTGGAAATAACTTGTTAATATTTTTTGTTTGCTATATTCCTTTCACAATAATGCAAAAATATGACAAACCTTAGTCAGGGTTGAAACCGGTAGGGAAGGTTCTGTTACTATCTTTTGCCATACAGTGTATTTTGAAATTATGTACACATTAAATGCTATTACATTCTGAAATTAAATAAAAACTTTTAGTACATTTTCGATTTTACTTTTTGTTTCTTAAATTGTTATACATATATATGATTTCAGTGATATTTTAAACTTCTAAACTTTTTCTCTGCAAACTCACACATATATACACACATACATATATACAC
>NC_068981.1:188054116-188055479 GCF_001194135.2 Octopus bimaculoides
CATATATACACACATACATATATACACATATATACGTACATGAGAGAGTAAGAGAGACGCGAAGTTGGATTCCCGAGGGCGATGTTTACAACATTCTCTCGTCTTCACGTGTGTGTGTTTGTGTCTGTCTGTGTGTATGTATTTGTGCGTGTGTATGTGTGTACGCCTGTGTGTGTGTATCTGCGTGCGTGTTTGTTTGTTAGTAAGCACATCAGTCTATAAAATGATTAATAAAATTTGAGTATATTTCTAAAGTATCCAATAACTAGTAATATGCTGGCAGGTTGTTTTCAGATAAAGATGAAATGAAATCTTGTTTGAATTTGCAAGTCCGAAAAAAAAAATATGTAAATATATATATATATATATATATATATATATATATATATATATATAAGCAACAGATAAAGTTTTTAGTACTAGAATTTCTAGCTGCGAGATATATTCTAGTTTATTGTAAAATGTGTTTTGTTGTAAGGTGAGTCTATTTGAAGTAGTCTGTTACAACAACAGTCATATCAACAACAGAAAGCAAATATTAATGTTTACACTAACAACGGTTTAGCCTTTAAGTAATTATTTAAAATTTGATCCAGACTTCACTTACACTATGGATCATAACAATTTTCTACACCTGTATTTGTTCGACAATGAGTAAAACAACGAAACATGAGTATTATTTAACAGATTCTATAATAATCACCGCGTATTTCTCGGATAGAATTAATAAACAGACGGGTAAAAGAAAAAAATATATAACAACGCGTGTAAACCATGTTTGCTGAATTGTGAAAAAGTGCTTTGTATTTTCAATTCTCCTTTTGGCTCTGAATAATACCAATTATAAAAGGAATCCACTTCTATGCTTTCTCGATTCAATTTGTTTCTGATACGTAAATGGTTCCAACCGTCTGTAAATATATGTTATAAATGCACCCACTTCACAACACACACGTCATATGTGCCCATGTGTAACAGTATATTATGCATATGTGGAGGCGCAATGGCCCAGTGGTTAGGGCAGCGTACTCGCGGTTTCGATTCCCAGAGTGGGCGTTTGTGAGTGTTTATTGAGCGAAAACACTTAAAGCTCCACGAGGTTCCGGCAGCGGGGGTGGGGGTGGGGGCCGAACCCGGCTGTACTCTTTCACCACAACTTTCACTCTTTCTTCCTGCTTCTGTTGTACCTGTAATTCAAAGGGGTCAGCCTTGTCACACTTTGTGTCACGCTGAATCTCTCCGAGAACTACGTTAAGGGTACACGAGCCTGTGGAGTGCTCAGCCACTTACATGTCAATTTCACAAGCAGGCTGTTCCGTTGATCGGATCAACAGAAGCCCTCGTCGTCGTAACCGACGGAGTG
>NC_068981.1:188056846-188064080 GCF_001194135.2 Octopus bimaculoides
ATATATATATATATATATATATATATAGGCGCAGGAGTGGCTCTGTGGTAAGTAGCTTGCTTACCAACCACTTGGTTCCGGGTTCAGTCCCACTGCTTGAAACCTTAGGTAAGTGTCTTCTACTATGCCCGCGGGCTGATTTGACAGACGGAAACTGAAAGAAGCCCGTCGTATATATATATATATGTGTGTGTGTATGTTTGTGCGTCTGTCCCCTCTACGATCGCTTGACAACCGATGCTGGTATGTTTACGTCCCCGTAACCTAGCGGTTCAGCAAAAGGGATATTAGAATAAGTACTAGGCTTAGAAAGAATAAGTCTTGGGGGCGATTTGTTCGAGTAGAGTCGGTGCTCCAGCATGACCGCAGTCAAATGACTGAAACAAAGAAATAAAAGAATAAATACATATGCATATACATGCATGTACGGGTACAGGACACCACCAACGCTGCAAATAACATGAAAAACGTAAACAAACGAGTGGAAAACGAGTGAAATACGTAAACAACGAGAAAAAAAAAATGGTAAACTGGACAATTTCTCGTTGTTTACGTATTTCATGTTCTTTGCACTGCTGGTGATGTCTTGTGCCCATATATGCATGTATATACACACGCACAGACACACAAACACACACACACACACACACACACACACACACACACACACACACACACACACACACACATAATCGGTCAGTTTTTCATAAGTCAGAAAAAATGCGCACACTAAAAGCATTTTTGAGCAGTAATATTCTATATAATGGTTGGTTATTATTAGTCAGAAAGTTACCATTGGGTTCACGTCTATTATTGCTCTTAGCAATACAGTTCCCGTTCTACTAGGTCGCCAGCAATAATAGACCTGAAACCATTAGTAACTTTCTAACCGGATATAACCAACGTCCACATTATATATATATATATATTATAATCTATAGGATTTGTGGCTGAGTGGATACCGCACTGAACAACCTTGTTAAGATCAATTCATGTCTTGTTACAGATACTACATTGTGTGGTGGCTATTCACTTGACTGAAGATGTATACAAGAGAAAAAGAGCATCTAAATGCACTAAGCAACGGTGGTAGTCTCAAACTGGTTAGTTGTTAATTACCAATTAACAGTGCTGATTTTAGCTTCCGTGGAACTTGCGAATAATATCTAATAGTCATTCGCTGTTCAGGATTGTCTTGCCTTCTCGGCGTTCCATGCAATTTGGATCGGAACGGTCCCTATGCAAATTTGCCATTAGGTTTGTTATGATTGCACAGGAAACCATCATGAATACATACCTGTCACTAAGTGGACGGTTTCCTCGGACAGTCTCTTTGCTGATCGATTAATAATGCAAATTGAACCTAACAGAAATCGCAAATAATTTATAGCTGTTATGTTTCGTACATCAGACGGACATTTCGGCTCTGTACATAACATTTTAATTTATGCTTGTACAGTTAGATCAGTATATTATATCTAATTACGAATTATGAACATTTTACATTGACTTTCGTGAAAACTGACAGAGCACATAAAATCTCTCATACTCTAATGTTTAAACGATGAAGCATTAACAAAACAGCTCCTTTCGGATACTTCCATTATCCAGTTTGCATAATAAATGAATAATCATAAAGGTATTTATATGGTTTTCACAAAAGTGTGTCATTTCTTTCAGTGACAGCGTTCGTTTGTAATCTTGATTCCTTCTAAATTTCCATTGCAATATCTTAATGGATGAAATGCATCAATACCGAATCATTCGGAGTTAAATTCTAATTCTTCACAGCCAGTTAATATTTACATATATTCGACATGCACCTAGTTGCTTGTCTACTGACATGCAGATATATGCATAAAGTGTTTGCATGTATTCGTTTCAAAATATCTGACGATCAACTCTGTTATTAACTTAAATGGATTCCATTTAAATTGACAGACACGATCGCTTAGAACGCGGCAATCTATCAAGCTATTTGATGGAAATTTGATAATCAATTTACAGATCAAATGTAGAGTATATTTTATAGAAAATCCTGTATTACTACTCATGTCACTACAGAAATATTTTATGATGCTAAAGAGCACATTTTATTACGCTCTTACACCTCAGCTGTGGTTCTGCTTTAGATTACATAATTTGAAACAGCCTTTATACAATAATCGATTTATTCCTTCTAAAACTAGATCACTGATGCTATATAAAATGGAATTTGCTATATGAACTGGAACTGTAGTACAGTAAGTGGAAGCCTGATAAATCTGTGGATTTCTCCAAATCTGTGTTTCAGTAAATATGCGAAGAAATTGCTTTAATATCTTGAAACTTGGCAGCAGACAGAAAACTTTGAGAATTATTCTGATATTCATAATTGGCTTGGGGACTTTTCTTAATATTGTCTGCTTCTGTGAATCGAGTTGTCATAAAGTTGTGTATCAGGTAAATTAACCGTAAATAGAGGTAATAGCGAGCAGGTTTCAGCATAGTATTAAATTATAAGAGCAGTTTGTGAGCAGAGCTTTTGTTGCGTGAAATTTGTCACGTACTTGTATTTACGATATTAATGGTGGCTCAGGACACGAAATGGTGTTTATCTCGTGGTTATAAAATGAATTTGCTCAAGCTACGATCAACCGCTTTGTTGTCATCTTATAGATTGCTTCTCTTAAATTGGAAGCCAAAATGTCCCTGAAATAATCATTTCCTTACTTTTGATACAAAATATAAATAAATAGATATATAAAATGATTTCCGTGATTAAAAACAGGTTGACTACACCATTTCCTAATACAGATTATCATTCAATAGTAACCTCATTTGCTATTCTATTTAACTCAACTGACAACTTTAAATTCCATTTTTGTTTTGTCTTTGTTGATGAGACCAGTAAGCTTATCCAATCTCCTACTTCTTTTCCAATCTCTTTTCCGGTCTGTCTGTTCTCTCTCATCTTTGTTATCTGATCAATTGCTTGTCTCGTTTCTTATACATTCTTATTGTCTTTTGCTCCTATTTCAACCATTCTTTTCCTTAGTGTTTGAAAAATTAATAATGATCGTGAGCCATTGGAGAATTCCAACACAGAGCATCACGAAAATCTTTGAATTCTAGTACTAACTATATTTTCTTTATAGTAGTATTCCAGTTATTGTCGCAGCTATAAATTTTATACAAGCAAATAGCAATAAATATTTTGTGAGTTATCTGTTTGCTTTTTTTATGGGACGCAATTTGAGAAATAAAGTTTGTAACAGAATCCGTTAGAAAATCTATCTGCCTGTTATCGTTAAATGAATGCGATCTGAAATAACACTTGGCAGCAAATTTCAGCTTTTCTTTTATTTTGCATCTGTTATAGACATGGGAACTTCTATTTCATACTAAATCGGCAATGCTGAATTCGGATCTGTTAACGAAATTTCCCCATTATTTCCAAATTTTGTGTAACCGAAGATCTCTACCCAACATTTTTTCTCCATCTCCACTTGCTTGAACAGACTCTGTTGCTTTTCAGTTCCATGATTTATGGTAGTAATACTTAAATAATGTTCGCAGCGATTTCTTTCGTTCTACTGGCTTAGGACACACAGTGGAGATTTAATAGCAGAGATACCCTATCTCTGCGCTGTAGAAAGATAAATACATATTGGGAAACGAGACTCTATTGTATTCTCTTCTTTTGTAATTTGTGGAATTGTGAGCTCTCTTTCCGCAGTCATCAACAATAATTCCACAGGAATTTTGGTTTCAATTCCTTTGATATCTGCGTTGCGTAATAGATCTACTGATGGATATCTTCGTCGCTGATAGCTGCAAGATGTTTCGAAAAGTGGTCAATGGAAGAAAGTAAAAAAGATATCCATTTTAAGAAACGTTCTAGATTCTGTTTTCATTAAATTTCAGCAGGTTATCAACCAATTTTCAGCTCCATGTTTCTCATGGAAATATTTCTGCAACTTCAACAGAAGGAGTGCAAAGTGTTCATTCCGTCGAATTTACTTGAATGGAAAATGCTAAGTCGTAGATCGCACAACGCATTTGTACTCCAGTGAAAACTCCAATGTCAGTCTTTGCATCTGTCAGTATTCCATCGAATTGTTCTTTTCCATGTCGAAGACTACTGCACTGAGGACCTATACACTCTGACAATCTTTCATGAGGCAAAGTTTTATGTGAACTGATGGAAGATTTTTCAATGGTTAGACCAGAACTTGGTGTTACACATTATATTCACCAATAATGCTTTTAGTTCTAGATGGCCAGTCATGCTTTTTCTATCGAGTTTTATCTCTACTGCTACATAAAAACAAATAGCATAAATTTTTGTCGTCTAATTGTGAGCCTAGAAGTAATGATATAACTAAGGATTCCATAAGTTTTTCGATTGTGCTCATTGTATTTAATGAGCCTTAGTAGTAGTTCATGGATTCATAAGTCTCACCAAGGCCTTGGCATGTGTTACACTTATTGAAGATTTCTTAACTGGCAATGTACAGTAAGATAATTTCCAGAATCACCTTAATAGAGTCAATGAAAATCTCCACACTTTGAGATCATAGTTACACCTAATCTGTGACATTAGGTCAACGACATCATTGCAGAAGCTAACACTTTTCTCCTTTAAGTAAATTGGTTTCAAATTTTGGCACAAGGCCAGTAAGTTCGGGGAAGCGGGTAAATCGATTACATCGACCCCAGTGTTCATCTAGTATTTATTTTATCGACGCTGAAAGGCAAAGTCGATCTTAGCGGAATTTGGAATGAGAACGTAAAGACGAACGAAATACCGCTAAGCATTTTCTCCGCCTTATCTCCTTTAAGTAAATTGATGAATATTTCATGTGATGATGGCGAAAATTAAAATGCATAGAAAACTGAAACCTGCAACTAAGTCATTTCTGTTTGTTCTTTCATTAATTCTAATCTTGCGCCAAGTCATTTAATTTCTTGACTTTAGAGGATGTGGGGAACCATCGTCTTCTGGAAAATATGGTTATTTTATTTTGTTTCTAAATCACTAGTTGAATCGTCAGTAAGAGCTATAGGTCTAACTTACAACCAAAATAGTACTTGCAACCAAGGTTCATCATTTAAGGTGTCTCTGATTTTCTTCGTAGATGCATGTGTTCAAAGAAATAACAGATGTTGCTCGGGTGATATACGTCAACACATCTCTTTGATGCCATTCTGAGTCCCTCACACTAGATATGGAGATGTAATTAAGATATGCCACGTTATACGTCTGATTGTCACGTGAGAAGAAACAACATTGTACATATTAAGTTCGATTGATAAACCAAATAACTAGAATTTAATTTCATAAAAAAATTTGATGCGCAAAGAATAATTCTAAATACAGATTTGAAGTCAACGTACCAAAATTACCCAGAAACCAATAACAAAATATTTGTTGCTTAATGTAATCATTGTTTTATAGATTTTATGCATGGTCATTAATATGTCTTTCATAAGCTCCTGTTTATACAGTTTCGAAACTATAATCCTTATATGGTTGCTCTAGCAACAAAGAAGCGTTTCTAGAGGAATTTATCGATACAATCTTCGTCCTGCAGTCCTTGAAATCAAAGAGAGAGAGAGAGGGGGGGGGGTGAGAGGAAGGGGGAGTTGTTCAATGACATTGTAATCTTTAGTATAATACAGGGATGTCTTTATATTTAATTACTTGTCTTATAACTTACGACATTCCAATTATTTCACAGAATGTGAAGGAGAATATTGAATACAAACTCTATTTTAATGTATGGATTGATAAATAGAACTAACAGCATTATATATTTTGGAATAGTGTTGTATTTATTTTCTTTTTTTGCTTGCTGAGTCTGGAAGAAGGGCCTCGCAGGCCTCCAACACTGGTAAAACTTACGATAAAGATGTGAGCAGGAAGATTGCAGAAGGCCGATGTGTTGGGAAGACGGATTGAACAGAGTGATTAGAGCGTGGAAAGTGGTGTTGGACGCTACAAGGAGGAGGAGAGGTGAAGAAATGAATATATCGAGGGCGCCTCACTAGTTGAGGGTCGAGACCAGCCAACTGCGAGATGGAGAGACAATTAGTGATACACAAGACAGAGAGGAGACAGCACGCTTGAAGGTGTAAGGCTGGAGGGTTTGTTGGTGGTAGTATGTCAGTCAACGGAATGACCTGGCTCTTTCCCTGGATGCAGCCTAAGATGTCAGTGTGCTTAATAACAGTCCTGTCATAGACATATGTGGGCGCTGTACTCCACTGTAGCCCAGATTTGAACTTTGTAGGATTTCAGCAGCTGTTGGGAACTGTATATTTTCTAGTCCTAAAGAGAAGGGCTAGTCCTTGAGATTCGGTTCTAACTATGCTGAGGATGTGCTTTCTCCTGGAGTGATCTTAGCAACAGAGACGAGCAGCATTTAGAGTTGTGGTTCTCGACTATTTTAATATCCAGGTCAAATCCAAAACCTGGATATTTTCAAGGAGGCCGAGCGAAAGATAAAATTATATTTATGGATGGGAGACCGTCGAAGGTCGCTGGATGGATGCTTGAGTTCCGCATGAAGCTCTGGGAACCTCGATTAAGAAATGCTGATTGGAAGCGATTGTGAGTGCTCTAGCTGAACGTTGAGTGCCACTACCGATAAGAAACGCGGTGGTACTTTCAAGGAGTGCTTAACACTTTATTGTTGTTCTAATTCATTTATTTTGCTGCTAAGGGAGACCAGGTTGGTTTTGTCTCACTGAATAGTGTCTTCTAGGTGTATACTTATGGAGTCGATTCAGGTTTGACGTATAGCTGTTACATGAGTTCTGTCATCTAAATACAAGTATGCTGAAATATTAAAAAACAAATAAATAAAAGATGAGAGTGGTATTTCTGCATATAACTACACCCAAATATTTGTTGTAGATCACGTGAAACGCTTTTGAATTTCATTCTTTTGTACATAAGTATTGTTATTTCCATTAATTCTGCCTCATATTTCACCGTGTTGAAGAGATAAGTCTAAGGAACAAGGGAAATAACTCTAGCATGCTTATAGAAAATAGCGTTTGCCGATGTTAGTGATGCAACGAGATTGATAATTCGCTGAGATGAATGATAAAGGATGAGAAAGATTGACAACTGAGGTGGAATCACAGATACTGTAGACACTAAGAATGAAAACGAGGAAGAAAAGGCACTTGCCTTTTTTTTATCTATTTCTTTCTTATTTTTTTTCAAAAGAAATTTGAAAGAATG
>NC_068981.1:188064307-188070660 GCF_001194135.2 Octopus bimaculoides
AGAGAGAGATGGAGAGAGAGAGAGAGAGAGAGCGAGAGAGAGAGAGAGCGAGAGAGAGAGAGAGGTGGGTTGGTGGAAATATTAATACATTATTCAGTTGATGTCCATTATTGACAATGACTGCAGGGGCATATTTTGTAAGACACAACAAAAAAAAAATGTATATGTGATGAATTTGTATGCTTACGTCTTTTAATTCTATCGGCAATCCTACTCGCAAACACACACATACACACACACCCATGTCTATCTATCTATCTATCTATAGAGAGATATAATAACTATGATTATATATTATTTATGTAATAATATATATAAATATATAAATAATATATTTATGCAATTATATATATATATATATGTGTGTGTGTGTGTGGCACCTTGGGCAAGTGTCTTCTACTTCAGCCCCTCACAAAGTCTTGTGAGTTAATTTAGTAGACGGAAATCGGTTTTGGTTTGCTTACGACACCATAACTTAACAGTTCAACAAAAAGGGAATAACAATAAGTACTGCGGTTGATATGCTCAACTACACTCTTGAAGGCACAAACTTCTAATATCTTTTTCTAGGCACAAGGCCCGAAATTTTTGGGGGAGTGAGCCAGTCGATTATATTGACCCCAGTACGCATCTGGTACTTAATTTATCGATTTCGAAAGGATGAAAGACAAAGTCGACCTCGGCGGAATTTGAACTCAGAACGTAAAGACAGACGAAATACCGCAAAGCATTTCACCCGGCGTGCTAACGTTTTGGCCAGCTTACCGCCTTCAAACTTTTAATATAAACTGGAGAATGATCTATGATATAACTGTACTCGAAATTCCAGATACATTAATTAATGTGGCAAAAAACAACCTTTTACTGAACAATATTTTAACCTTGACGTAAATTTCAAATTAAAGTTACTTCTCTCTCTATCTCTGTCTGTCTTTCTCTCTCCTTTCGCCCCCCTCTCTCTCCACACATACAACTAATGTACTATGAATAATAAAGACTTTCTCCTAGTGAGATAGTATCACTATATACCTCCCTTACCTGTAAAGAGAATAATTTAATGTAAATACAATGTAATTTATATACACCGAGATCCTTGGTTATTTTGTACTGAAGAGTCTCAACCAAATAGAAACAGTAGCTATATGCAAATATTAAAGACTTGGTAGTTGACACGAAAGAAAGAAAAGAAAAAAGGAAATTTGATTAAATCAATGCATAATAGCCTGAAAATATTGTGGTAAAAAACCCTTTCGCTAGCAAAGTCGAAGGATGCCCCTATCCAAAAGAATTTTTTAACCCAAGATTCACATGTTATTATTGAGCGTTGAGAGCTAAATTATTTCGTATCTTCTAGAACTTTATAAATACTGTTAGTTACATAATATACGAGGGGGTGCTGAAACGGTCCCAGATTTAAGGGTTTCGTGAAAGGCCTGCTTGGAGGCTCAACCTTCTGTGTTCTTTTACATGGTTTAGAAAAACTGAAGGCCTGCTGCAGCAAGTTTGTGAATCTGAGGGGAATATGTTGAATAAAATCATGATTAACTGATCCTCCTTTATTTCCTTTCACCCAAAGCCAGAACCTTTTCAGCTCCACGCCTCGTTTATTTTACTTTTCTCTTACGAAAAGGATGTAATAGATTCCTGGCAAATCCATTCCGTCCTTGATGTAGAAAAGAGTAAAGTGTCGGCATAAAACCCCGTGTGTGTGTGTGTGTGTGTGTGTGTGTGTGTGTGAGTGAGATTTCGTGTATCTCCAGTTTCTGTTTTTTCTTTATGTTGACATCGCTTGAAAAACGCTGTTCTGTGTTTATGTAATCTAGTTGTCCAGCTAATAAGAATCAATAATTATTATTTAGATAATGAGGAATAGTAAAGAGAGATAATGTGAAATGCTCATGCAACGGTGTCGTTTTTGTTGACGAAGATGTTTTCCGGTTCCATAGTATGTACTTGTCGATGTGTCTGTATTTCTCGAATACCTTTCATTTTGTATTTAAACACGGGTCTTGGATGAGAGAGTTTTGGCGAAACACTTTGTATCTAATATTGTAGCGTTTAGATGTTTTTACGATTTTCAATGTCATGCATTAGCTTGAACTCAATTATTCACTGAAGTAACCGACTTTTTGATTATCTATTTGCTTCTGTGTGTTCTGTTTCCTTCGTTGGCTTTCTTTGGTGTGTTTGTCATTACTTGATTGTCACTTGTACATTTCGTTTATCTTTTCCCCAATATGTTGTTTAACTCACAAAAATGGCAAAAGGTACATATTTTCACAACAAAAGTCAACCTATCTACTTGTGATTTGCGGTCTGGAAAGGAAGATTCTGAATAACAATGCTAAGACAAAGTCAATTAAACTTATTTTTCATTCTGACAAGAAACGAAGAAAATATTCTTCTTTTTTAATCATTTACTACTTTCAGTTAGATTTTGCTAACAAATTCTTCTAAGTCTATATTGTGTTGATATAGTGAGATTGATTTTTCTTCATCTTCGAAAATAAACCATTATTGGCAATGTTTGATGTAAAACAATTATATATTTCACATTTTATATCCATCTATTGGAAACATATTTAAGTTCGCCGAACATTTCTGTAGATATTTGAATAATATCAGGTTAATATTTCTGAAAATATATTATTGTCCGTGCCAGTTACTATATATATATATATATATATATATATATACACACACACACACTGTGAGTTGAATGTTATTTGCGTATGCGCAAAAAATACACATCTGGACAAAGGATTATATTTCCAGATCGATAAAATATGTCCCACAACCTTATATCAATTCAGTTGCCTATATTACAACTCAGCAAAAATAGACATTGCACTTAGTGAAAAGAAATTATTAATTGCCTTTTATTGCACAACTTTGCGCTTCCACGTCTACATAGTTTTGTGCATGTATGCATCCTCATGTACTCGATAGCTAGGTGTATCGTAGTTGGAGTATACTACATTTGTAACATAATACATTCGTCTCTCATAGAAACTCACCAATCAGGAAAATTGATCGCATTTTTTCTCATGAAATTTATTCCTTCAGTCTATCTTTAGATATTTTTTTTTTATTCGTGCTGATGACTCCATTATTCTAACTTTCAATGACATACACAAGTTCTAAGATATAATTCAGTAACTCAGACAATCTCCTGACATTTGGCTACAAGCTACCTTCATCCATTAGTTTACATTCGGATCTCATGGAACATCGTTTACATCTAACCTGATCCGGTACAGAACACCCGTTGTTTGATGTTGACAAACAACGGGGGATGATTTTAGAATATAAACTTTGTTTTATCGCTTTGAATTTGATCGCGACGAGGCACCGCTGAGACATTCCGTTGCAATCTAAATCTTCTGTGTAATGGTTCATTGAATTTCTTGTTTTTGTGTTAATTATTCAATTTTAGAGACTGAAACATGCTGAAGAATAATTCACTGAATTAATGATGTTATATTGTAATTGCTAGAAACGTAGATTACACCATTAAACATAAAATGGACACAAATCTATATACTGACAACTCAGACTTAATGACAAATTATCGAAATTATTCAGGTTGCCAACCAGGGATACTTTAGATTTTACTGATAACTCGCAAGCACAGCTTTATGCATTAAATGAAAATCAATTTTTCATGGCCTATATCTCATTATGAAAAGCTACACTATAAATGATATGAATACTCTCGCTCAAGAAGATTTAGTGTTATTACGGAGAACAATATTGCGCATAACAAGTAACATAACCAAGAGGAAATGTGTTGAAAGGAAATATGCACAGAATACCGTATAAGCGTTATTTTAAAACATTTAATCATTAATAAGGATACTTTGGTTCAAGTTGTTTAGAAAGCTATCAAACAGAAATTTAGATGGAATCCATGGTTTCTTCTATATTGAAAGAGAGTGCTTTCAAAAGAAGTAACCAGTAGACTAATAGAAAAAAAAAATGCTAATTCAGAAAATAACTATGGCTCTAATACATGCTGTAATGAGACCTATTTTTTTAATACTTAAGTGGATGTTTTCATCTGTATGATTACAAGGGAACTTTAACAATATGCTTTCAAAGATAACAAGTAAACTGTTTAGAAAAAAACCGAGCTTAGAGACACTGAGTTTGGAAAATAACTTGTTTTATTGCAGAGCTTCGTAAGGCCGTCTTTTTAATTATCGAGGCCATAGACTTAAAGGCAATATATTATTTAATATTGGTTTCAAATTTTGGCACAAGGCCAGCAGTTCCAGAGGAAAGAGTAAACTGATTAAATCGACTCCAGTGCTCATCTGGTACTTATTTTATCGACCCCGAAACGATGTAAAGCAGTCAACCCTGGCAGAATTTGAATTCAGGGCTTACAAAAGGAATAAATGCCGCGAACGATTCTGACGCTAAGCATTTTGCCTTCATGTTACTTATTTAATATTATCATAGTTTAAAAGCGGTGAGCTGGCAGAATCGTTAGCACGCCGGGTTAAATGCTTAGCGGCATTTCGTCTGTCCTTACGTTCTGAGTTCAAATTCCGTTGGCTTTATTCATTTCGGGGTCGATAAAACAATTACCTGTTCTTCCCGGGGGCTAATGTAATCGACTTACTCTTCCCCGAATTTGCTGCCTTGTGCCAAAATTTTAAACTAATATTACCATAGTTATTACTTCTACCTTAGCGAAGGTGGAGGTATTGTTTTCAGTTGCGTTTGTTTGTTTGTGTCCGTGGACAAGATATCTCAAGAACCGCTGGATGGATTCGGATGAAACTTTAAGGGATATTTGACCTCATGACTGGCACAAACAGATTAGATTTTGAGATCTGTTTTTTTTTTTACCCATGCAGGCCAACATAGAGGGGAGGATTAGATTTTGGGATCGATCCGGTACCGGACAAGGATTCTAGATTATTTTCCTGACTTTTTTTTTACTTAATTTTTGAGAGCGGTCGGGTTAGTTTTTAGTATTCTCGTTTGTGATAGCAGTCGGGTTTATTTCAGATATTCTTATTTAAAAAGAAAATCTCTGGCTAATCGTTGATAGGACGTTGGTGTTGCCTCGGCGGAACTTTGCGCTCTCTGAGTGCTCTTGTTCAATATATAATGATTAAAACAAAACATAATGTATTGAATATTGTATAGCCGAGGAAATTTATCGGATGGGGACGTTCAATTAAAATTTACGGAGAACCACTTGAATCAGTGGATATTGAAACTGTAAGTTTTGTAATTATGGGTCTTGTATTTATCACTCTAAGAGGCGGCATTGCAAAATGTTTGTGCAGTAAACCAGTAATATTGAATTTCCCTTAATACTGAAACAATGACTATTATCCATCAATTATATTGATGGAACGGATAGCTGAAAATATCTAAATCATTCCAACAAATATCGAAATAATAGCTTAGTCAGAGTAGGAAAGGCAGTGCCTCCGAGTGTGGTAGGAGGAAAAGAGTATCAAACTAGACTACTATCACAAATGCTTGCAATAAAATGCCGTTAAAGGCATCCAAGAAGAAGGAGGAGGAAGAAGAGGAGGTGGTAGTGGTGGTTAATGATTCCAAAGTATAAATACTCTTTTCCAATATTTACACAATTCCACTGCATGAATATTTCTCTTCACATGACCTTATTCAAAATAAATTATTTTAGTAAGTTATAACAAAAGTTCTTTAAACCGGCGTTGTTAATTTTATTGCATAAAAATTAAAGTTCTTCATTATTTAAACGAGAAACAAATAACACTGTGCAACTTCCGTGTCTTTCTCAGCCATTAGCGAAGTAAATTAAATAAAACAGTTTCAACCTGGAATTGGTATTTAGTTGGAAAAACCATTTCCCGAAAACTTAGCTCTCTATACTGAAGAACTGATATACCTACAGCTAGACTACAGAACCTATCCTATTGGAGTCTGCTAAATATTCCCCAGTAACTATGACTCGTTTCTGGCTACTGTATAACAAACAGTCCTAAGGAACAGTGTGCCTGTGCAGTTTGCTTCCCAAGCAAATGGTGTCAGGGGTCCCACTGCGTGACTTGTTGAATGGGTCTCTGCTACTACATGCCGGGTCCGACTAAAGCGTTGTGAGTGGATTCGGTAGGCAGAAAACTGAAAGAAACCCGTCATGTGTGTGTGTGTGTGTGTGTGTGTGTGTGTGTGTGTTTGTGTGTTTGTGTGTGTGTATATATATATCCTTTAAGTTCATTTATGCGAAATGTTTTGAATATGGAAATAAAAGCTCCTATTCAATTATGCCAGCTACAGTCTAATGGTGCCAACTGGCAATAACTGTCTTTTGGGGTTGCGACGAGGTATGCTGATACATGGTAATG
>NC_068981.1:188070753-188073932 GCF_001194135.2 Octopus bimaculoides
ATATATATACATATATATATATGTGTGTGTGTGTGTGTGTGTGTGTACGTTTGTGTCCCTGTTTTAAAAGCTGTGTCATTCATTTCAAATATTCAGTGGAAACATGTCTGGCCATGTTTGGAAAAAGGTGAGGGTTGGCAACAGGAATGGTGCATCTAGCCGTAGAAAGTCTGCTTAGATAAGTTCCGTGCGACCCATGCAAGCACAGATAACTGGATGTTATAATGATGGTGATGGTGCTAATGAATGTCATGTAACTTGATTTGAGAAGTAGAAAAAGCACAAGAAATTTGGGTATCGTTTCCAAAAATGCGTCATATTGTGCATTTTTTCGAGGTGCAACAAAATAATGTAATACAAGTGCATTGTTATGGAGACACGATACTAAGTAGCAGTTTAGACAGCAGATATTCTGAATGTTTGGCTCTGACAAGCGTCAAAGAAGAGCGTCGAGGAGGCCTGCAAGTATCTGGTAGTTTTACGTCATTACAAGAGATTTGAACTGTTTCAAAGTGCGGGGTAGATCCGATCTCTCTTCAACATGGCGACGAATGAAAAACAATTCAGAAGTTGCTCTTGTGTGCTATCTAATGCACGTATGTACAGAGTGCTGTATTTCTAAAACAAATGTACTTTTTATATTCGCCCGTCAGGTTGTCATAATTTTCAACACCGTTCCTCACACGCACATTCATACTATATCCCTATTATCTTTGTTAAAGATTCCATTGTGACTTTCTCAGAACAGCACAGCAAATAAAATCAATGTTTACTGAAAACCCATTGTTAATGTTAGTAACACTTGAAATTCCAAGAAACTATTAATAGCATATTCACTTACTGCTGACTTGCTAAAATCTGAAGTGAAACGGTGACTACTAATTGACAGGAAACTTCAATACTAAAGGTATTTATATCCTCCTTGTTTAAATAAAGAAAATGGGTAAATATTCTAGTTTAGACGAACTAGTATAACTGTAGGAAATAGCTGCCCAACGTGATAAATGTTGTACAGCGAAGAGATTTTCTAGTTGTGTAACAGATTGTCATCTCATGAGATATCTCTGATAGCCAGTATTGACATTTGGGATACTGAATCGGTCTATCAAAGAGGAACGACAATCACGTTGATTGAAAGAGAGTAAAAATAATACAAATTGCTAACAGCTTATCAATCAGTAACGATCCCAACGCTCATCTAAAAAGAAAAGAAATCGACGAGAGAGCCACTGAGTCAACGAAGGGGCATTTAAAACAGTCATAGGTAAACTGCGGCACGCGGGACATTCTGAACGGCACGCCGAGCGAAAAACTACCTTGAATGTTTTTAGTAGTGTAACTCGCCTGCTGACGATCAACGTCTCATGCAGCCCGCTTTTCGAAAAAGGTCACCAATGCCTGAGCCTGCTAGAAATAGCACCTAAATAACCCGCGCATGTGCGGCTGTATGGTAAGAAATTTGCTTCCGAATCACATGGTAACTGGTTCAGTTCTACTGCGTGATAGCTTGGGTAAATATTTCTACTATATTCCCAGGTCGACCAAAGCCTTGCGAGTGGATTTAGTGGGCGGAAACTAAAAAAAGAATGTCGTATATATATCACAATACTCTTTCATTTAAAATATGTTAAATCCGCAGCGCAATTGAAAATTTTGGAAATCGCTATTTTGGGTCAAATTTGGGATTTCATGGATTATAAGTCATAACAAGCACATATTTCTACATAGCAGAATGCAAAACAGTAAATTGTGTACCGTTAGATTCCATATCAAGTTTCAGTACAATTGACTAATATCTTGAGGTTCCGCATTGACTATAAAGAGAACGGGGATGTGAACTTCTCTCCTGTGCCGCTGCAACGGTCATTGCGTGTTGACGTACGTCGTATGTGTGTGAATTTTTCTGCTTTGTACCTTGACTTCATGCCATTGTATTAAAATTAATGATCGTGTTGAATTTAGTGTTGTTTACATTTAGTGATGACTTATAAGCCAATAACGCGTCATGATATTGAAAGCCATGTGATCTTAGAAGAACATACTGAAATGTGTTTTATTTGAAAGAGAAAAAGAAAAGAATTTAGTTAAGAAAGATCCTTCAATTAAACAAATTGTCAAGATTGTAGCAGAAAAGATAATTCTTCTTTGGCAAAAGGCATCCACCCCTTGTGTTGTTACTGAGTCAGTTAAAACGAAAATCTTAAACTTTTATCTAAAGTACCAAGCATTACTAAAATCTGTGAAAAATAGAAAAAAATGTGCCATAGTTTCAAACAAAATTAGGGTTAAGATTTATTTGACATTTCCTGTTACAGGTGCAACTCATTTAAAAACTGCAGTTGTAGTAGAGACAAAAGAGAGAACAGGACTTTTACAGGATCAACGGACAAATCAAAAAATGATCATTGGCGGAATAGATCAAACAATATTTAAACAGAACGTTCAGAGATTCGTTATAAAGAATCCCCCCAGATCACAGTCATCCTTCTACGTCAGCAAAGTAAAGTTAAGGATTTTCGGTTTAACTGACTCAATCGTAACACAAGGGATGAATACCTTTTGCCAAAGAAGAATTATCTTTTCTGCTACAATGTTGACAAGTTGTTTAATTTATTTTAATGTGTCTGTAATCTAGACCTCATGTAACACATAAATTCGGTGACCTAGTATTAACCCATAAAGCGCTGGGATTTGCACTTACATAGCATGGACTACTGAGCACATTTTATGAAAATGAGACTACTATGCACACATAAAAAACAAAAAGGTAGTTAAAATATCTTCTTAGTATATAATGGTGGCAAGTTTTACATCATCTGAAAAGTCATTAGTTGAACTATTAGTCCTCTTGCATTCTATGGAGTAGCAGAGCATTTGAGTGACATTAGACCCCAACAAACGCCCATGAATTAAATGCATCTATCGGGGCCACGATCGTGGCCTGTCGACCTGTGCCTGACGGCCACGATCGTGGCCCGTTGCGCTTTATATGTTAAAACTAATAAAGAAATCGAAGTAGAAAAGTCTATTTATTTTACACAAGTTCGAAATTTTAAGTGCGTTGCTGAGCCTCTGGTTATACAATTTAGAGCTTGAAATCGTAACACTTGTTTTAAAAGGATTTCGCAAAAGAAAACTAATTCGTAATAACGAATATAAAAAAATAGAATGAGGAACGG
>NC_068981.1:188074432-188080413 GCF_001194135.2 Octopus bimaculoides
GTATATATATATATATATATATATATATATATATATTAGGGTACTACATAAGCGCCCGTTTCGTAAAAAAATAGAAGTCAAATTACTTCTAAACCACAAAAGAATCACAAAGTTAATACTAGCATGATAAGAAAAAAAATTTAGTGAACAAGAACGTCCTACCTCCGCCAGGGAGGTAGGACCCTATTCTTGGCGGAGGTAGGACCCTATTCTTGGCGGAGGTAGGACGCTATTCTTGGCGGAGGTAGGACCCTATTCGTGTTCACTAAAATCTTTCCTATCATGCCTGTATTAACTTTGTGATTCTTCTGTGGTTTAGAAATATTTTGACTTATATTTTTAGTGAAGCAGGTGCTTATGTAGTACACAAGTATATATTTGAGGAGGCGCAATGGCCTAGTGGCTAGGGAAGCGGACTCGCGGTCGGAGGGTCGCGGTTTCGATTCCCAGACCGGGCGTTGTGCGTGTTTATTGAGCGAAAACACCTAAAAGCTCAACGAGGCTCCGGCAGGGTATGGTGGCAACCCCTGCTGTACTCTTTCGCCCCAACTTTCTCTCACTCTTTCTTCCTGTTTCTTGAGTAACGCTGCGATGGACTGGCGTCCCGTCCAGCTGGTGGGGAACACATACGCTATAGAAACCTGGAAACCGGGCCCATGAGCCTGGTTAGGCTTTAAAAGGGCGTATAATAATAAAATAAAGTACATATTTACACATACACACACACACACAGATTTTATTAATTTGCCTATGCGGCCACCAACAATATTATTTTTAGAAATATCATCGTTCTTATATATATTTATATATATGGAGAGAGACAGAGAGAGAGAGAGATACACTTCTATATGTATGTATATATGTGTGTGTGTGTGTGTGTGTGTGTACCTTTGTGCCATCACCGCTTGATGTTGGCTGGTTTAATGTCCTCGTAACCAAGTAGTTCGGCAAAGGGAGACTGATGGAATAAGCATCACTCTTTTAAAAATAAGTACTAGGGTCAATTTGTTCGACTAAAACTTCTTCATGGCCGCAGTCCAATTACAGAAGCAAGCTATAAATAAATAAATAAATGGTAAATAGCTCCCGGCTGGTGAAAGTAATGTGGGAATGAAAGCAAACTACTCTCCCTACCACCACCACTTCTAGCCTTCCAAAAAGAAAAAAAGAAAAAAAAAAGAAGAAAATGAAAGAAGTGGATGGGAGCGGTTTGAACATCATTGATCATCAAAGACCTGCTTTGATCAGAGCTGAACAACAACTGAAAAGAAAACAATGTTACTTTACAGTAGAATGAGGTCAGTTCTGAAACAGGCACAGTGTTGCATGATATCGCTTGGGTAGCGTCTGAAAGATCTCATGACAACCATGGAATACTTACTGTTGAATGAGAAGCTGAAGGTAATATTTTCAAAACATAATCAAAGTTTGATGACATTTTACGTGACATTAGATCTGTTAGTGAATGAAAACTTGTGAGAATTCTCAAGTGGCAAACATTGCATATAGAGAAAAGGTTATGCATATATATTTCTCTTTTAACTTTAATAATACATCCATTAGATTATCTTTCACTTTATAATGGAGGGAGTGTGTTTTATGAAACCACTACTATTATATACCTCATGAGAAGGCGGGGAATGTTTTTGCTTTTTGTTTTTTTAGAAGAGGGGGATTTTCTCGTATCGACTGCAGTGTATAACTGGTAGTTTATGATGAATGATTTTTTCCGAAAGGTTAAAATGAAGTCGGTGGAGGCGCAATAGCTCAGTGGTTAGAGCAGCGGACTCGCTGTCATAGGATCGCGGTTTCGATTCCCAGACCGGGTGTTGTGAGTGTTTATTGAGCGAAAACACCTCAATAAACACTCACCTCTCGAAATCCCCGAGAACTACGTTAAGGGTACACGTGACTGTGGAGTGCTCAGCCACTTGCACGTTAATCTCACGAGCAGGCTGTTCCGTTGATCGGATCAACTGGAACCCTCGACGTCGTAAGCGACGGAGTGCCAACAGCAACAACAACAGCAACAACAAAATGAAATCAACTCCAAGGAAAGCCAGGGAGAAGGAAACTACTAAATGTTTTTAATACGATACGGAAATGTGCAAACACATCCAACTTTATTGTTTTTTTTTATTCCTTTTTTCTTTTTTCACAATATGTAATGAAAGTTTGTTTTTGTTCTTCTACACCCGGAGTTGAAATCCTGTCGTGGTCGATCATGCCTTTCATCTCTCTAGGATATATACAAATACCAGTTATGTATTGGTTTCAATTCTAACGACCCCGTCGACTCCGCCTACAAATTTGTGTCTGTCACGAACTATATATATATTTACACCTCCCCACATAGTTATGTATGTGTATATATATATATATATATATATGTATATATATATATATATATATATATATATGTGTGTGTATATATATATATATATATATATATATATATATATATATATATATATATATATATATATATATGACAATTTTGGAATGCCGCACGTGCACACACACACACACACGCACACACACACACACACACACACACACACACAGATATACACATACAATATCATGTATCAGATGAAATGAAACGTATGTGTGTGTGTGTGTGTGTGTGTGTGTGTGAGAGAGAGAGAGAGAGAACATTGGAAACAATGAATGAGATAAACATGGAATGAAAAAATCCTATAAATAAACGGACATTAAAGACTATGTTGTACCGAACATTTAAATTTGTGAAATTAGTAAATATTTCTTTCAGTAATTTATCGTAGTTGTTTCCAAACAGCGAACATTAAAATAAAGAGTGAGAGACTTCACCGTTTTTACGTCAGTACCGAAAGTTGACATTGAGAAATATTTTTAAAGAAGTGAATCATAAATATAAAGCAATAAATTTTATTTTTAGATAAAAAAATCAAATGAAGAGCCTAACATATGTCCGAGTTTAAATTATTCATGCATCACAAGTATGGAAGTAATTGGTGAAACCGTTTTCGCGTGAAAAGTGAATACACATTCATTTCTATAATATATATATACACACATACACCACCCGCATAGGTAAAACCTTGAACAAGTCTGCATAGGAAAGTGTAACTTTGACGAATATGTGGTGTAACTGAACGAAATAAATGCATTTAAATGCTACATCAAAGGACAACAGAAACACATCAGATTGGAATTTAATGTGAATTCAATGAGAATAATACTGTAATAGACAAATTTTGAAGACGAATAATTCTTCTTTATGATCTCTTGAATATATATTCTGTATGCGCTGTATGAAATCCATTGAAGAGAACTCGGGATTTACTTATTTAGTGAAGTTCAGTGTAATTGTTTATCTTAAACAATCCTGTATATTCTCTACCATTCGATGTGGTTAGCCAGAGCTAGCTGGATTGTATCACAGTGCTAATAAGGTACCTGCCTGAATTCCGAATCTGTATAGTGTGTTTGTGTGTGCGTGTATACACACCATTTCATATGGTTGCAGTCTACTCAGTTAAAAATTACTACAAACCTGTTCTTCTGTCAGTTCTCCTTCAGAGCCATCGCCTTCCTAGATGGATTGTCTACAATGCAGCTTGCGGTGTCCATGTCTTCCTTGTATATACCATGTTTGACATTGTTTCTACGGTTTGGTGTTCTTTATATCACCAACTTCTTTACAAGGTGCACCGCGTATAAAATTATCCCTGCCAACGCACGAGAAGTTCTCCCGTACGAAGTGTGGCGAGGAGTCTGCTCTGCTCTGCATGAGTTAGTATTCGGAGTTGTTGCTCTCCCAGATGAGTATCAATGATACCACTTGCGGAGTGCGCGTCTCGATCGTTCGCTCATCCTTTCTTGTATCGGTCTCTATTCATTTAGCGTTATTGTCGGTGAATGTGTTCTGGTTAAGTGCTCGATGTCGTAGGTGGATCGAAGCACTTTCATTACGGTTGGCAGACCATGCAGAGGAACGGGTAGATATACAGCTAACAAGTGGCTGCCAGTCACAGCTTATAGTACAGAAGCTGTTTCCGTTATTTAGGTAAACGCGGGGAAAGTTTTATAGGAGTTATTTGAGAATGGTGTTCTCTCTTTGAGGCTACATAATTTAGCGGCCAAGCGTGTGTGTCGTGATTGGTTTTATGTAAATTACAAATGTAAAGTAAGGTTGTGGGTATACCATTGTTAAATAAATGGTCATTGAAGTAGCATGAAATAAAAACATATGCATGTAAACGACAATAAAACTCCTCAATAAAATATCGATACTTGTTAATTTCTTTCTTCTTTCTCGGCGTTGAAGTTTGCCAATAGTTGAAGAATAATAAACATGACGAATTTCTATAAGAACGTCCAATCTAAAGAAATTGTTGTGTGTGTGTGTGTGTGTGTGAGTGAGAGAGAGAGAGAGAGAGAGAGAGAGAGAGAGAGAGAGAGAGAGAGAGAGAGAGAGAGAGAGAGAGAGAGAGAGAGTATGTAGCCTTAATCAGTTTTAACTTGTTTATAAAAGACAAGTGAAGGAAAGAGAATCATTTTTTATTTTTATATTTGAATTTTGTATTAATATCGTAAAACATGTTGGTACATGTTTGTTTCCATTCTCTTTTCTTTTTCTTTTTCTTGTCAGTTAATATTTCCTATTCTGCTTATATGATCCATACTGCAAACATTAACACAGTTCCATAGAAAATATAATAAAATTGAATTAAAACAACAGTTTACTTTTCCGTGATTGTTTTGTGTAACAACATCCAAAATATAGTGTTTATTGTTTTGTCGTAAAATCTTAAAAAGAATCTTAAATTCTTATCTCAAATTTGATGATATTTGGTCATTGCAATTTGTTCAGTACTTCTTCTCGAAAGAAAACAAGGCAAAAAGAAAATTGATTTCCGTTGTAATTCGATATCCACTTTCATAGATTCAGTGCATGCGTAGTAATATTCATTTTTCGATAAATTTGATGTTTTTCTTTCATGTTTTCTTCTTTCTTTAATATATATTTCCCTGTCGCATACAAAGTATTTTGTATACGTAAAATGTTAACAAATTTGATAAGAGAAAAAAAAATTAGATTACATCCTGGTTGGTACTCTTCTTCACATCCTCGTGTATAGAAATGCACAAACACACGCATTTGCGCATGTGCACAAACACTTGCACATTATATCATGTCTGGCAAAAATATATTGTCAAAATAATATAATTATCGTTTGTTAGACTTCGACTATTTTTCTCGATTTTGGAATGGGTATGCACCTCACAAGATAACCAATAATCCTAAACTTGTTATTCAGCATCGTTCTTAGCTGTCAGGTTTGTCTCCTCTGGTAGTTATCAGGATGTGACAAGAAGGGAATCTACTGAGTAAACATTGGTAGCTTGCTATTGTCAATAACAGAGTTTGAAGACTTTGAAAGACGAGAAGAAATGCGTTCAATTGTGCAAAAGTATATCCAAGTAGAACGGCTCGACAAACCTATGAAGATACTGAAGAAAACAGAAGGTAAATTTCAATACAAGCGGTGAAGGCATTGAATTCGTTAACCCATTGGAATTGAAAGCTAGTCTGGTGAAACCCATTTCTATGAAGCCTCTATCTGAAACAGTGAAGACGCAGGTTTAGTGGCCAGGATATTCGGCTCACGATTTTAAGGTAGTGAGTTCGGTTCCCGGCCACGTTGTCTCCTTGAGCAAGGCACTTTATTTCACATTACTCCAATCCCCTCAGCTGGCAAAAATGCGTTACAATAGTAATTCAAAGGGCCAGCGTTGTTACATTCATTGTCATGCTTAATCTTCCCTACGTTAAGATTATGCGTGTTAGTAGAGGGCCCAGCCACTTGCGCATTAATTTCACGAATAGCCACGTATCCGATGAAGTGCCCCGAGAATGAATATCTATCTATCTATCTATCTATCTATCTATCTATCTATCTATCTATCTATATATATATATATATGTGTATATA
>NC_068981.1:188080717-188092100 GCF_001194135.2 Octopus bimaculoides
GATTTCGGCGTTCGACAGCTGATGGGTCATCAGCTGTCGAACGCCGACGAAGGGAAATAACCCTGAAATCCGGATACGTTCGTGCTGCTGGCCGAGGTGAGAGGGATAACTCCCTTGGCAAACAGGACACAGTCGTGTGTCGATAAGCCAGCTGGAGGAGATGTCCTCCTGGGGCTAAAAGCAACAGTAACATCCACCCCTAGGGGTCAGCCACACTTAAGTGGCAATATACTACACTTTATCGTGCAGTTACTGTTAATACTTCATATAGAGAATTAACATTGCTATATATATATATATATATATAAATCTTTAGTTAAATATATCCTATGAGGATATTATACACTGAATTGAATTTACAGTGAGCGCTCTTTTGTATCAAAGTATTAATTCTATTAAAGTGTTTATACATTTAATACAAGCGATTATAAACTATTAAATTTTAAACTTTCATATTTATTATTACATATCTATACTTATACATATTTACATAGAGGGATTTCAACCATGTTTCGTGGTCTGCTACCACAACAGCTCCTTTATAGGATCCAGTTAACTCAAGACATCATCAGGAAGAACCACGTCCGGTTTCGGCCCCTACTCCTCTACCGTTTTGACGTGGCGGGGCCCCGCCCTTCTGAGGTGTCTTCAGCTCTGGTGTTGAGTGCATGTCTTCTGTCTCCTTCTTTCTTCTGTTCCCTGGCCTCTTCGATGCTGCGTCAAAGAGTGTCAGCGGCCAACTGACTGTCTTGTCAAATTTCCCTTTATATACCTGCTGCTAGGCTCCAGCAGGCAGCCCCAGAAATTTGTCACGTGACACTGTCTAAACTTTCCAATGAAGGGCGCGTAGTCTTATCCGTGAAGGGGTGTGTTGTTATGTATATGTATATACATAAATAGGCATACATCTTTTTTGTATGAATGTGTGCCTGTGTGTGTGAGAGACAGAGAAAAAGAGAGAGAGATTTCCACTTAGACATCACTCTCTCTTTCTCTCTCTCTCTCTCTCTCTCTCTCTCACACACATACACATACATAGAAAAAGATGTATGCATATGTATTTATGTATGTACGTATACATGACAACACACTCCTTCACTCACACACACACACATACATACATGTATACAAACGTACATAGAAAAACACACTGAGCGTGTGTGACTGACTAGAAATACAAAGAGCTGAACGCGGCGTGCGAAAAGAAAATAAGTAAAAAAATTTTACGGAAATTGACGAAGCGTGCGAATTCAAAAGGAAATCAAACCTTGTGTGTGTATGTATGTATGTATGTGTGTGCGTGTGAGTGTGTGTGTGTGTGTGTGTGTGTGTGTGTGTGTGTGTGTGTGTGTGTGTGTGTGTGTGTGTGTCGAATGATTTCAAATTAACATAGCGATCGATAAAAATAGACATTTGTTGCAGAGCTGGCTACCAGATGTGCTCTTCCTTTTTGGACTAACATTATTTGAATTTAAAAAAAAAGAATTCGAATGTAGTTCACTCATTATCACAATATCTTAGATAGAAGAATGAGATAACATTTGCCAAATGTTTATTTCGTGATAAGCAAGGATACGGAGTTATGCAAGATTAAGTGACTTGAGTGATATGAAATCAGCAGTTCTCAACCGCGGCTTCCACAGCCGCATGAAGCCCTCAAGCATCCTTCTGCGGGCCCCGATGGTCTCCCCTCTATACGTACAGTAAATTTTCTTTTACGGAGCGGCCTACTAAAAATCCTTAGGTTTGGGATCTGGCCTGGATTTTAATAAGGCTGAGAACAACTGTATGAGTTTCTTTGTAGAAACTGGAACAATCGTGTCATGGAAAAGACATTTCTAGCCATTTAAGTTATCTTTAAGTTGTTCCTGTTTGTTAAGAGTATTGTCTCCTGTGATGTGTCAGTGACGAAGTCGCAGAGGACTGCGAGATATTTCGATACCTCATAAGACAGCGCACTTTAGAGATAATTCAGAAAATAATGTTGTATTTTTTATTCTTTATTATTTTGGTTCATATTAACATTGTGATAGTTACCTGAGGTTACACGTGTGTGTGCGCTAACGCACGAACCTCTCGGCTCTTGAGCCACTTTGTTACTTCTGCTGAATATTTGGAACGTCCAGTACGGGGGATGGTGTACCTCTCCGTGCCAAAGTTTGGTGCCAACCACTTCAGGATCTTCCATACGTATATCGCTGCACATCTTTCTCGTCTGCTCTGCATGGAGTAAAGCTGTAGCTCTTTCAGTCTCTCCCAGTAGCACAAAATGAGGACACCACATCGACTAAAACAAGAGAAATCTCATATAAAAAAGTATAACTAAGAGTAGGAAGGCGTACATATATGTGTGTGTGTGTGTGTGTGTGTGTGTGTGTGTGTGTGTGTGCGGCTCTCAATTATGGTCACCCCACAGTGTCAAATGAGCAGTGCTACAACAGGAAGATTGCACCAGTAAAACAGCTGAGCTACTGGGAGAGTCTGAAAGGACTACGATTCTATTCCCTGGAGCGAAGACGGGAAACATATGCAGTAATATACGTATGGATAATCCTGAAAGCACCGAGTGCTATGCCAGCACTCGAACTGGACGTTACTGCACTGTTCCAATGGTCCTAACTATCCCGTCCAGAATGAGGACCATGTACTACAGTAGCTAATGGTTCAAGGGCCCACAGCTATTGAATGCTATGCCAAAACATCTGAGGGATCTTCAAGGAGTAGGGGTAGATATTTTCAAGAAAAGAACTTACCTCCTGCTATCCAATGTTTCAGATGGACCAACATCACGGTAAGAAGCTCAAATGAGGGTAGTAGTGTCGAACCCCCTTCCTTCACCAATAGTGAATCACATAAGAATGGCTATTGAGAATGTGATAACACCAGTGTTGCTCCATCATGGCTACAGCCTTTCTGCTGATACGTATAAAAGAATGATAAATAAATGAGTCAAGACAGCGCACTTAATATCATTATATTCGTCTTTATCTGGTTATTTGTATAAGGCAAATATAAATGAAGTTTAATTTGAAGTGTTCCAATTAGAAGTGCAAGAAAACAAGGAGGCATTTCTATAACAGATAACATTTGTACATCAAAACATTGTAGATAGACAGAAGTGAGCAAATGAATTCTTCAATAATATTTCATTCAATTGCTCCGTGTTAGAGGTCGCATGGAAATAATTTAATTTCAAAGTGTATCTGATTGAATATATCGTAGCTCAGTAAAGTTCTGTATCTCCAATAATTATTCTTTTAATAAGTTAGTTAAAGTAGGAAACGAAGTATCCATAACCTTCGTAGAGCCTCCAATCAGACTTTTGCGGGTAAGTGTGAGTGGAGAAAACGTGAAGTCCGAAGGAACCGATAATCTGGTGCTAATACTTAGAGCCTGATTGAAAGTAGAAACTACAAACCAACAAAAGAAGATTAACGTGTAACGTAAAAATTCTGGAAATCGTGGTCGATTTCAGTCGTTCCTTGCCGTCTTCAAAAAGGATAAATATAATTAAATCTGTAGTCCGTATCTACATAATTGACTTAATGACGTGGAGAAGGGAAGGGTATGGTGAAAAAGTTTGTTGATGTAAGAGGTGGAGAGAAAAAGTACCTGTCATGTGATTATGATTCAAATTATCTCCTTCCATAAAATCGTCGTTGCCTGAGTAGGTGCCCGGTGTTACACACGTCAGGTGACGAAGCGATCGCAGGGCAACATGAGATGAGTTTTGCTCAAGAATACTATGCACTACTCGGTTCAGGAATTAAAACTACGGTCTCGCGAACGTGAGTGCAACACCCTAACCACTAAGCTATGCGCCCTCACATACGCACATACACACACACATGCGTACACATAGGGTCTTTTGTCACACATCATTAATAATGCACGGCAATGACGCGAGATATTCAAGGAAAAACATCAGTATCTTGTTCAGATGTTTGCTTATCTGAGGGGCTTTTTTTTCATACCATGAACAGGGCAAAAGTCTGTATGGTGTGTGCCGGCGGGCGTGTGTGTGTTAAGAGGAAAATAATAGGAAAGCAATCTGGAGATACACCAACAGGCCGAAGAGGAAGAGAAAGGAGACTAAATGAAGAATGTTAGGGGAAGGGAGAGGATGATACAATCATCTCTGCTGAGATTGTAACGCCAGATTAACAGTACAAAATAAGTATTTGAGTACATACATACTTGTGAAATATTGATTTCTAGCATTGGCACAATGCCACAAATTTACTGAAACAGTACAGCCATTGTAACACAATAGTTGGCTAGTACTCACGTTATTGGTTCTGGCGTGATGTAGGATAAAATCGACCCTGCTGCCATATGAGTTCGTGGTGTAATACGGCAGCATAACTAGTAAGTAGAGCACTAATTATACGGCAGCATAATTTGTGCTCCACTAATCCTGCCATATGCTGCCTCATGCCGTACGCGGTCTCTTTGTTGTATAAAATATTTGATTTCTATCCTGGATACGCGGTCAAGCATATTTTCAAAGTAGGTGTGGGTATGCTTAATTATATCGAACGGTATTTCACCTGTTATTTTATTAACCCTCGAACAATGAAGCAGCCGAGTTAACCTTGGCGGGATTCGAAATCAGAAATGATAGAGGTGTTGCAAAATATCGTACACCAGTTGCCTATCCCTGTGTCATTTCTCTCAATACATCGTCCCCTTTGCTGTGTAAGTTATTGATCTCTAACATTGACACAGAACCATGATTTATACTCAATTAAACTGGATTCGGTACTAGATTTTTTTTTCTTTCTTTTACTTTTATCGACCTCGGATGGATGAAACATAAAGTTGACCTCGGCAAAAATCTAACTGAAAGTAAATAACAAAATACCACAAAGCACTTTTTCCATTGCTCTGACGATTGTGCCAGTATACCGCCCATTTGATGTATGAATGATTAGCAGCAGTTAGCTTTTATACAGGCAATTAAGATTATATCCTCATTTAAATACATTTATCAGGTTGTTCATTGTTATGCACCATTACCATTATTCCCCATTCCCTATTACATGTCCAACATGATCCAATCACTAACATATTACGTGTCAGTTGATTGATTGCTTCAGTGACTGCTCCGATAGCTCGGAAACTATGGATATATCATTATCATTGTTATGCAGTAATCCGGCGAATAGTCGGACTAAATGATAAGTGGTATTAAGTATCGTTTCTCTACCTTCTGATCTAAAACCTTACTGAGTGTACATTTGTCATTTATTTGTTAGAGAAGCCTATATTGTATAAATTCCTTAATCTACTAGAATCGATTCTATTGAAGAATTCTCCACGTGTAAAATTTCCCGGTATGATATACATTTTTGAAACGTTGCCTACTTAGCAAATGATTTGGATATTAATTACATGGCTCAACACGATTTAATATGTCAAAGAAACGAAATAAGCTACACGAGAAACAAATACACAATGACATTTTGTGAAATGGAGTAAAAGACAAGAAGTGTGATAGAAGCGATAAACGAAGTGAGATATATTTTTAGATGATTTTAAATCGTAGTTTTATTACATTTTACGTAATAACTGGTTTGATTTCTTGATATTTTCTCACCGAGCCGGATTTGCCTTGCTCAGTATTGTAAACCCTTTCATTCTTCCATTAATTTCGTAACGATCCTACACAAAATTGTTAAATTAGTTACTATTTATATCAATGTGGAGGCGCAATGGCCCACTGGTTAGGGCAA
This sequence comes from Octopus bimaculoides, assembly GCF_001194135.2. Lineage (NCBI taxonomy): Eukaryota > Metazoa > Mollusca > Cephalopoda > Octopoda > Octopodidae > Octopus > Octopus bimaculoides. Next base: position 188,086,453 of record NC_068981.1, read on the forward strand.
CGGACTCGCGGTCGTAGGATCGCGGTTTCAATTCCCAGACCGGGCGTTGTGAGTGTTTATTGAGCGAAAACACCTAAAGCTCCACGAGGCTCTGGCAGGGGATGGTGGCGAACCCTGCTGTACTCTTCCACCACAACTTTCTCTCACTCTTACTTCCTGTTTCTGTTGTGCCTGTAATTCAAAGGGTCAGTCTTGTCACACTGTGTCACGCTGAATATCCCTGAGAACTACGTTAAGGGTACACGTGTCTGTGGAGTGCTCAGCCATTTGCACGTTAATTTCACGAGCAGGCTGTTCCGTTGATCGGATCAACTGGAAACATCGACGTCGTAAGCGACGGAGTGCCAACAACAACAATTTATATCAATATAAAGGCAGCGAGCTGGCAGAATTGTTAGCCCGCCGGGAAAATGCTTAGTAGCATTTCGTCCGTCTACACGCTCTGGGTTCAAATTCCGATGTTTTCACCTTTTACGTTCATCCTTTCGGGGTCGATAAATTAAGTTCCAGTCAAGTACTGGGGTCGATGTGATCGACTATCCCCCCTCCCCTCAAATTCCAGGCCTTGTGCCTATGATAGAAATCATTATTTATGTCCATAAATTTCATTGGTCTCAGAATGGAACATTTCTTTACCTACTCTACAATTTTTAACCATAGATGCGATTATTGTATAAAATTATTACATTCAACCACTTCTTCTTCGGTATGATTTAAGTCTTACTCTTAGAGAAAAAAAGTTTAATGGAATTATATATTCCACCAATCTGTGAACACAGAACGTTATTACGTTAAAACTAGTTTATTAGCAAACAATCATTGGATTGCAGCCATTCTTAGCCACCACCTTGAAGATTTTTAGTCGACCCTAATACTTATATCCTTTTTGAGTCTAGTATTTACTTTATCGGTCTCTTTTGCCGAACCGTTAGGTTATGGGGACTTAAACTAACAGCGACTGTCAAGCAGTGGTGGAGTGACAAACACATACACACGGTCCTGGTTTCGATTCCCAAACCGGTAATGCGTTATGGTCTTAAGCAATTCATTTCACATCACTCTAATCCATACAGCTCTAAATGAATAACCTGCAGTGAACTTGCATTCTGTTCGGGGGCCGTGTTGTCCTGTATGACTAACCAGCGAGTGGCGGCGGGGGATGGGGCTCACCCGAATGCTATAACAATGTATAACAACATCTTCAATAACCTAGTCAATATGATGATATATACATGTGTGCGTATATGACGTGGTTCCACAGTTTCCGTCAACCAAATTCACTCACAATGTATTGGCCTACTCGGGGCCCTTGTAGGAGATACTTGTTCAAGGTGCAGCGCTGTGGGACCGAACTCGAAACCACATGGTGATGAAGCGAGATTTAAACTTATCCAGTAGGTATGTTTTAAAGAAAATAGATGCAAAAACGAACGGACTCATTATGATTTCGCCGGGCGATTTTAAGTTAATTATACCAATGATTATAATCATTATAATTATTCTAAAGACTAACCATGATTTGAAAAATTGCTATTCAACAGATTTTCCTCCAAATAACTCGACATAACTGATATAATTACAAAGAAAATCAAGTTAGTGTAATTACTGTTTCAAGCAATGATTAAAACATAAGAATATTTTCCATTTAACATTGTAACAGTTAGCGGAGGCATTTTACACTTTTATATATGTTAGAGTTTTGTATATATTACAAATTTATAATTAGTTGACTCCAATACGATGGGTGTCATCGACAATTCTGACCAATCTGAATATTAATGTTCTTTTGTCTTGTATTCTAACAATTAAGCTATTGTCCTGTCAATGACACAAGTACATGAGCGCATTACTGTTTGCATGGAGGCATATCATTATATGATATTTATTTATTGAAAACCTCGATCATAGATATGACGTTTACAGCAGTGTCCATTTCCTGTGCTGCAGTGTATGTATCGATCTGTTTCACTTATATTCAGTTTGTCCTACAACCTCAATTATAACAAAAAGCAGAAGGCAAGAATTATATGTTGAATGTGGATAACATTATAGCATAAAATTTATTCTAGTCATGTATTTTTTTTCACTTCGTAATTGACAATCGAGTCTATGTACAGCGCACTTACTGTCGTCATCAGTTCTATTTAAATGCTCCAATATATAATTCGACACAAGAAATGGGATTAAAGATGTGTTAGAAGTGTTTGAACTAAGCATAATATGGATTAATTAAATCCATGTGTCAGCTACTACATATGTATCATGCTAATAATTGTTTGTATGCGTTAGTATTTTTCGTTTCATATTATTGTGATACTGACACATAAATTGCGATTTCTTTCAGCTGGTTATAATTACTTAGTAACAAACATGATTTCGTTTTTTGGCTGCGTACGACAGTTAATTCATTCTTCCTCGTGAAAAGAAGTCAAATTCTGATATGTAGAAGAATGAACTTCGTTTCAACAGAAGTAAACTGAAAAGTATAGAGTTTAAGACGATGGAAATACTGTGTGATGTTTTTTCAGCACGTCTTCATTCTTTCTGCAACACACATACACAAGCCAGCCGACCTCATATTTCCACCCATGCCCATCATGTTCATGTTTGATTGGAGCCCACCGTGGGATATCTATATGTGTGTGTGTTTGTGTGTATGTGTTGATATATAAAAATACATTTGCGTGGTTTGTGTTTGAAATCCCCCACCCTATCGCATCACTTGACAACCTGTGTTGGTTCGTTTAGCCGTTCGTTTAGCCTATGGTACCATGCTATCCGTTCTTTTTATCTATCTAATACTTTCCTGATTATTCTGGCCGTACCAAGGAGGCAAAATGTTTGTAACAGTTCTACTGGGCACTCTATTCCGATTTTTTTAATATTCCTATTGATGCCTTCTGATACTGTTCTCAAGGGCCCATTGGCACTATCTTCACCTTTATTTTCCATAGCCGGACCTTTAGCACTTAAGAGGGTTGTATTTATCTTTTCGCCTTCCTTCTTGACTATTCGTGGGTCAAAGGGGCATGCAGCATTAACTATATAGCTACTAGGTCCGGATTGTTATGCTCTAGCACCTGATCTGCTTGGATTTGGAAATCCCAGAGGATTTTGCTATCTCCGATTCCACCACTCTTTATGGTTTGTGCTCATACCACGTCTTTCCTCTCTGTAGCCCCCAATTTTCAGAGTTTCCAATGTAACACTCTCGCTACCTGATCGTGTCGCCACAACTTGCAGTGGTTTTGGGCATGTCTAGGGCATTCGTTTGTGATTATTATTGAGTGAGAGAGCAGTGCATGCCATCAAAGTGACACTGGAGTATAATATACGAAGCCCAGTATACCCATCATGACTACTCGTCTGATAAGGATACACCAGGCACATGTATCATAACCATATGCGCGCAACATAGTAGTCTCATATCAACATAAACTACGCATGACTTTGCAAGTGGGGCCCAGTTAAAATTTTCTTCAGGTCGAGTAGCCCATCCCGCACAAAAGATCCCTGAATATGAGTTAAGGATGTTGAACGAAACACACGTTTTCATAGGTGAATTATCCAAACCCCAAAGAATTCCTTTCAACACATGGCTATGATGCTCCCCCACTACTTCTGCTCGTGATCAGATATGCACATATCCACATATCATCGGCCACTAAGGGACATACTCAACTGGTTAAGGTCAAACAACTGTATATATATATATATATAAGACAAAATGGAGTGAAAAACTACAGAAGACATGTGTTATATGGTTAGAGAATATATTTAAATCGTTATGTTAGAAAAATATAAAATTTTGTGTAAAGTGACATTGTTCTTAGAAAAATAACCGGTTTCGGATTTTCTTTTCAAATTTCTTTACCGATATTGTGTCATTTCTTCGCTATGAAGTGAAGTATGAGAGTTCCAGACAGGGGAAGGTAATCAGGGATATTTTAGGTATAAGGGAAATAATCAGATATGTTGGGAATGACTAGGTTTTATTAATTTAACATGATTTGGTTTAGAAAGAATAGAATGTCAGAAGTGGTTAAGTTTGATTTATGTTTTTCAGAGGTAGGTTTCCTTATTTAAAACTGCTAGAAATGATTAAGTTTTGGCTTATATTTTTCAATGAAGTAGGTTTCCTTATTTAATCCAACTTGTGTTGGTGTTCCAATGGCACATCCTGAATGACAGTCAACATTACGAAACAAATCACAAACTACACTCCGAAAAAAATTATGAAAACCCTGTCCTCACTAATTAAAACCCATGGAAAAGAACTGACAACCAAACTTTAAATGCAAACCTAGCCTTTTCTACAGTCTACCAATAATTCACAAAAGCCAGATTATATCTGAAACCATTAAAAAATCACCACCCAAAATTACGACCCATTATAGCTGGCCGAGCCTGTAAAACATACAGACTAAGTCTGTATTTATGGACGTCCTCTTGAAACCCTTCCTTAAACACATCAATAGCTATATCAGAGATGACTTGGACATGTTAAATCACCCCCGAAAAAAAAAAAGAAGTCAAGAAAAGTTCAATACAGCAATACACCTTCCCCGAAAATGCTGCTGTACATATCCACATTCAGAAACAAAGAAGCCGTCACGTCATTACCCAAAATTTACCAATACTACATAAGGACTCCAAATTAAAGGAAATTTTACACACATCATTAAAAGCCACACACAATCGAAATCACTAAAAAAGTTCCTCACAAAGGCAAAATCATTTTCTAAAATAACGGACGCAAAAGTGAAGAAATGTGGTCGACCAAATTACGCAACATGCCCAAACCTTCTAGAAGGATCAGAATTCCTTTTCAAACAGGGACAAAAATTCAAAACCAAATTTAACTTTACTTGTGCCTCAGAAAACCTGATTTATGTTATAAGATGCTCGGGCTGGCACCAAGACTACATAGGGATCATGGGATTATCGCTCAGACGCAGATGCACTCTGCACCGACAGCAGATTGCATTCCCAGAATACAGAATGATATCCTTTAGTGCACACATTGAGAAATGCGCAAAGCAACGGCCACCACAATTTATAATCTTTCCATTTTATCAATGTGCCATTGGAACACCAACACAAGTTAGATTAGATAAAGAAACCAGCTTCATTGAAAATATACGCTAAAACTTAATCATTTCTAGCAATTTTAAATAAAGAAATTTACCTCTTTGAAAAAAATATAAAGCAAAACTTAACCACTTCTAACATTCTGTTCTTTCTAAACCAAATCATGTTAAATTAATAAAATCTAATCATTCCCAACATTTTTTATTATCTCCCTTATACCGAAACAAATATCCCTGATTATCTTCTCCTGTCTGGAACTCTCATACTTCACTTCATAGCGAAGAAATGACACAATATCGGTAAAGAAATTTGAGACATTTGAAAAGAAAATACGATACCGGTTATTTCTCCAAGAGTACTTTTTACTTTACACAAAATTTTATAAAATTTTCCTAACATAACGGTTTAAATATATTCTCTAACCATATAACCCAAGCCTTCTGTAGTTTTTTTCCACTCTATTTTGTCTTTTATACATCCAACAACGTACCTTCACATACCAACTCTCTCGCCAAGATATATATATATATATATATATATATATATATATATATATA
>NC_068981.1:188092694-188093715 GCF_001194135.2 Octopus bimaculoides
GTGTGTGTGTGTGTGTGTGTGTGTGTGCGCACGCGAAATATACATAATATATCAGCCCATTGTTAATATTTATTTGTATACCAATCTACACAATTACGCGCGCACACACGTACTGACCACGCGCACGCAGACACACACTCACATGCATTTGCTATCCAATAGTACAAATTCTTGACAATTTGTATGGAGTTCATGGATTAGAATGGCGCCATAATCCACATCTAAGGTTTAACAATGATCCATTCACGCATCAATATGTCTGACAACGAACCAATTAGAATTAGCGTATCTGTTGGAGCGCATACTCATTACTAACCAACGAATCTACGAATCAACCAAACGTTCACTAATATAACCACTCCGGTACTGCATTTGAAATGCAGTGCATGGACTTTGTATTATTATTATTATTACTGTTGTTGTTACTGTTGTTGTTGTTGTTATTATTATTATTTTTATTATTCTTCCGAATTGTCTTTTGTAGATAAAGTATGAACTATAGGAACACAGAATATTGGCGGTTTTCTTGAGACTAATGTTAGCTAAGCGTGCTGTTTCATATATTATGAACCTTGTTATTAAATAGATTTCTTTTGGCAGTCGGCAGATTTTCCTCACAATCCACTTGTCGCCAGTGTGGTAATTGTTTTTACCGTTTCCTATATTTTATCTGTAATTACACGGAGCTTAATAATATTACTGGTAATTATTTGTTGGAGTTTTGTAATAGACTGCTCAACTCCTTTGCAGCAATTCCATTCCTTGTGATAAACTATTTGAAAGCTGGCAGGGAACTTCAAATCTCATTAGTAGATATAGATTTAATAATAGGTTTTAATAATTTTCTCCCTTGCCGCGACTTGCAATCTATTTTGTAGAGAGGCGAAATTTACCAAAAGATGTTTGAATGTTAGGATATTTTGCATGCTACTGTTCGTATTAAAACGTTATGTAGATGTGTTGTTGAATATGTGTGTGTGTAGGGGTGCGGGACTGTCCGTAACTATATATATATATATAT
>NC_068981.1:188093935-188099804 GCF_001194135.2 Octopus bimaculoides
ATATATATAAACATATATATATAAAATCTGGGCTAAAATAATTTTGTTTCAGCTTATCGATATGGCAGAAAATCCACAACTTTTCGCCCCAAAAAACCAGTGTTGTTCCAGAAAGTTGTTTTATTTATATTTTCTTCGGATTGCTTGAAGTTCACTTTCTTCCTACACTTCGATTCTTGGACCTCACATATCTCTCTCTCTTTCTCTCTCTCTTTCTCCCTCTCTCTCCCTCTCTCTCTCTCTCTCTCTCTCTCTCTCTCTCTCTCTTTCTCTTTCTCTCTCTCCCCTCGACAACTCGACAACCGGTGCTGGTGTGTACGTACCTGTACGTTAGCGGTTCGGCATTATTTTTCGAGTATGGCCGCAGTAAAATGACTGAAACAATAGGCTTTCCCGGTCCTTTTTAGTAATATTTATATCCAGTCCAAACATATATCCTGATGTTTTGAGGGGAAAAAAACTGAATATTTATGGTACCCTCTCTGTACTTTAGAGTGACAGAGAGAGAGAGAGAGAGAGAGAGAGAGAGAGAGCGTGTGTGTATGTGTGGTCGGAACCTTTGAAACTATGCAATCAGCCTTTCTTAACAGCTCCTCTAATACATGAAATTAATGATGTCTAAATGTTTTTATGACAACTGGCAGATGGTCTGCTACGAGGCGGCACGTTGTGTCCTTGAGCAAGACACTTTATTTCACGTTGGCAAAAGTGAGTTGAATCTTTGTTTCATAGGGTCAGCCTCGTCACATTCTGTGTCATGCGTAATTTCCCTGAGATCTATATTAAGGGTACGCGTAGTTGCGGGGTATTCAGTCGCCCTGCACGTTAATTTCACGAACACATACTGCGTTGATCGGAACAACTTGAGTGCCAGGTAGTCTGGAGAGAGTTGAGACATTGATTGTCCAGTGATTATGAAGCGAAGTGTAGAACACAAAGTGATGTCTGAGTATTATAAGTTGTAGTAGTTGGCCCGGCGAGTTATTTGTTGTTTTGGGTTGTTTAAGATAAAATGGGTGTTTGCTTCTGATGTTTTTATATTCCCTCTTAGGTTATCTGCTTTATTTGAAAACCAAGACGATTCGAGTGTATTATATTCTCACTAATGAGGGCGTTAATGGTGCAGTTGTCGACTGCAACTTAGTAGGGTAATTAGTGAAACCTGTGCTGGCATGTTTCTACGCAAATGTTATATTAATGTTCTTCGGTAATGAGAAAATGTTTTTGGTTTCATAAAATTGTTTTTTTTTTATATTCAGACTGTTAATTTTTCGTATGGAGACTCTTAGACGTATTATATGCGCAAATTTGATGCTGGGCAGAGAAGCTTTGTTGTCGTTACTGGAGTTGGTGTATTTATGCAAAGTTTGTGTAAATCGTGCTGCATGACTGTGTTTTATAATACAGAAAACATCTCGTAGAAGATTGTATATGTTTTTTATATTTCATTATTCTGTTACTTGTTTCAGTCATTTGAGTGCGACCATGCCGGAGCATCGCCTATAGTCGAACAAATCGACCCCAGAGCTTATTTTTTGTAAGCCTAGTACTCATTTATCGGTCTCTTTTTTCCCGAACCGCTAAGTGGGGTACATCCAGCAGTGCAACTCTTGTGAGATCACTATTCAGTTTGCAGTGTATGTATTCGTGTATTTCCACCCTGCAGTCGATCCTTTTGGTCTCTTGCGCAAAAGGATTTCCACGAATTTGTAGAATCATCTTTTCCTCTTCTTAACAACGATGGCTCCGTTAGCAGTACCATATAGAGAAAGCCTCCACGCTTGTCACCCGCTTTGTATCGAACTCCACACCATTACCTAATCCCTTTCACTCCACCTACATCCGGGCCATTTGCTGACATATCTCCATTTGCTGACATATCTCCATTTGCTTCAAACAGACAAGGCCACCGGCCCTGAAAACTTACCAAACTATTCAATATCTCACTCCTTACGTGTATATACCCTAACATTTGGATGCATGTCTCAGTTTATCCTATTTTAAAGAAAGGCAAACACTCCAACCTGACAAAATATCCTAGGTACTGGAGATAGCTATCAACAATGATTCTCTCTCCCTCTCTCTCTCCAATGTGTCCACCAGTGCGGTTTCTGCAGAGCCAGACCAACTGGAGACCTACAGTCTTTCATTATCCACTATTCGGTCTTCTTCTTTAGAGAATTTCATCGAAATATGAACTTCCCACCTACAAGCTCCACCTGTCTTTCATGTCTTGGAAACTTCCTATCAGATCACACTACTGTGACCGTGTTGATGGGGACCTTTCTACTCCTCTCGCATTTAACCCTAATGATCCCCAGGGTCATCGGGATTTGATACTCTCCCTCACTCCCTTGTATACATCGATGACCTTCATGTTTCTACATGTCACAATTCCCATTCTTATGAAGATGACGCGTCTATTCATTCCTCCTTCACCATGCATCATTCACTCTCAACTTAAAGCACCACACGCCTACATGCATTGTTTCTATAAACGGAAAGCTTGAAAGTATCTTCTAGTGGGGCATGGCAACCTTGTTTCTTTTAACAGCAAGAAACTCCACAACTATTCATACTTGGAAGACACCATGGTACCACATTCCCGCTTAGCCTGAGCGGCACTCAGCTAGAGACTTCACAACTGATCCAAATGCTGGGAGTCACTTTTACCGAGGTTCCCTCCTTCTGAAAGCAAATCCTAAGCTTAGGCGGGACCTCATCTTAAAAGCTAGCTCTACTCTTTAGGCCAGAAAATATTTCAATTTCGGACCGTTGCTGACACCCTACAAGTTTCATGTAGGGCCAACCTGTATAGCGGTACTGTTACGCGCTATGCTTCTTTAATACTGGAAACTCGATCTATTGAAATATTCACGTGGAAACGTATAAAGAGAGATAGGATTTAAGACGGAGAAAATACCTGATTCAGAAGCCTTCTTAACGATTACATAAATCGAATTATCAGAATGTTGTTATTTCTTTTAAACAATAATTCATGCATGAATGATAACAATTATGCCATTTTTGGTCATCTGTACTGGATATTTAACTTTAATTTCCTTGTTAAAATATTAAAAAAACAAAAAACACTGGCGTTTTAGCGTCGTCATATACTTTATTAAAATAGTGCATTTCACATCACACCTTATCGTAGGAAAGCAAAGCAAACAATCAACTTCGAACCTCTATCTGTTCCGCATCCATGCGAATTTTTTAAAGCCGATTTTTAATGTTAATATTTCGTTGCGTCACGATCGGATTGTTGTTGTTTGAATTCTACATTGTTTTTGTGGAGATATAAGATTGCTGTAGTGTCCAATTGTCTGGCAGTAATCTTCATCATATTAAGTCATATACTGAAAGGAAGTTCTACTCCGGCAATTACCTATTCCTTTGCTTGCTTTTGTGTTGTACAAGGATGTATTTCAATAAGATTCTATGATTACCCGTTCGATTTGTTTTCATTTCCAACAGCAATACATTTCTTACTGAATATATATTTGTACGCACTCAAATTACCATCTTGTAAATTGAATTTTGTTAATGATTGGATTTTAAGATTCCTATTGAAAGTACTCAGCTATATTGCTTGTACAGGAATGAAATTGTTTTCGACTTACTATCTAATGAGATGTAACATTTGACTATGCAGTAAAAAAAAAAAAAAAAAAGAATTAGTTTATTTCTAATGTTCTACTGCAGACGTGTTTATCCTGTCCAATGGTACGGATTGGTAAGCACATTATCATTTTAGTCAAATGACAAGACACTAATGGAAGGCAAGATGAAAGCAGACTTTGCTTTTGAAAAAGAATCCCTAATCAAATTTAGAATATCAGTCAGCAGAAATATCTAAAATAAAATTTAACAAAGATTTATTGAAGTATTGTATGCATTAATATTCTTTACCATTAAGGCAGCAAGCTGCTAGAAACATTAGCACGCCAGGCGAAATACTTAGCAGTATTTCGACTAACTATGTTCTGAGTTCAAATTACGCCAATGTCGACTTTGCCTTTCATCCTTTTGGGGTCGATAAATTAAGTACCAGTTGCGTTCTGAGGTCGATTTAATTCACTGCCCCGCCCCCAAAATTTCGAGCCTTGTGCCTAGAGTCGAAAAGAATATTTTTTACCAATATTGACATTGTCATTGATGCTAATGTGTCTGTCTATTGCTTTTATACTGTTGCAACGTAATAATAGTTAAGTCAATAAGATAATGAAGTTTGAAAGCTAGGAGACATCGTATTTTCTGGTGATGTTATTTGCGAGACATTTGATTACTTGAATGCACAATAAATTAATTGTGAGATAGTAAATCATTGCATTCTATGTGTATACAGATAGACACATTAAACATTTGCTTCCGTTATTCAGTTAGATAAGAAAATCTCAGCACTTTCTTAATTTACACACGCATACACACACGAATTAGCGACGTTACACTGTAAGATAAAATTCCTTGCGCTATTTGTTTCAGTTCTCTAAGTTAAAACTCCTCTGAAGTGAATTTTACCTTTCCATCCGTTCAGAGTTGAATATGTACCAGAATAAGTGAATGAATGGCTAGAATTGCAAGAGTGTTAGAAGGATCTGTGAGGCTCTTTATATGCTGAGTTCAAATTTTCCACGTTGCTAGAGTCGTCTCATCAATAAGGTTTTCACAAAGTTCTGTCATCGACTCCAGTCAAAAAGACTACCTATGAAACCTCCCAAGTCACCAATCTAACTCTGTATGGATTTATGAATGGCATATGTATCCAGATAGTCCAACAGCATATACATAAAAAGTTGCAACACGAAATTTCGTTATATTAATACGAATTCTCACCAGAGTCCTCTTTTTTGGTTGGTAATGTAACTCAGTATTTATATGTCGGGTAGCGTGACAGGCACTTTATAAGCAGGTACATACATACATACAAATAATAATTGAACAATGGACAGGAATATCAGAAGAGGGACCTGTCTCAAGTTTCAGTTTGTAGCGTCTGTTTCTCCGATCTCTGCTGAAGAAGACATACCCACTCCGAAATGCATGCATCCAAACAGCTTATACTGGGAGCAAAACTCGGAGGGACTGCATAATCTTTGTTATAAATAATATATCTGTCCATTCTATCCAACGTATTGATATTGTTTGCCTTAGGCAACATGTACTTTGATATTTTTTATAACTCTTAAGGCGGTGAGCTAATACAGTCGTTAGCACGTCGTGAAGAATGCTCAGCAGTGCTTCGTCCGTCGCAGCGTTCTGAGTTCAAATTCCACCGAGTTCGACCATAATCCTTTCGGGATCGATGAAATGAGTACCAGTCAGTCACTGGGGTCGATGTAAGTGATTTACCCCCTGCCCCGAAATTGCTGACCTTGTGCCGAAATTTGAAACCAAAATTCTTTATAACTCTTACATTACACTATAAACACATGTGCACGCACACACACACACACACACACACACACACACACACACACACACACACACACACACACACACACACACACGCACACACATTGTTTGCGGCTTAGAATGCACCTCAAGTATGGTTGAAATAGTGAAAGGTTTGTATTTATACACATCACTGCTTAGAGCTTTCATTCCATATTCTATACACACATACACACACACACACACTGCTATTTCCAGTAAATTTTGGTGCATTGATTTACCACCATTCTATATTTATATTTATACTTTAACCGTACGGTGCTTTATTTTACTGGAAAACAATACTCTTGTATTTCACTATTATAAATTTTCTCTTTATATATATATATATGTATGTATATGTATGTGTATATTATGTATGTATATATGTGTGTTTATATATGTATGTGTATATATATGTGTGTATATATATATT
>NC_068981.1:188099853-188101645 GCF_001194135.2 Octopus bimaculoides
TATATATATATATGTATGTATATATATATATGTATGTATGTATATAATATGTATATATATATATATGTATGTATGTATGTATATAATATATATATAATTATTAAGAGAGTAGAAATTGATATTAATCAATTAAAACCAGTGGTCTAGCATATTAAAAAAATCCGAAGATTAAAATTATATTACATACAAAAATAAGAGGAGTGAGTGGACTCCTATATGCTTGAAATAGATGCCGAATCATCTAACCACGTGGTTAGATGATTAGGCATCTATTTCTAGCATATAGGAGCCCACTCACTCCTCTTATTTTTGTAATATATATATATATATATATATAATAGATATATATATATATATGTATGTATGTATCACTAAAAACGCTTGTAACATTCAAATAATTCATAGCGGGACTCTCCAGCCTTTTGTTCTGAAATACAAATAATTCTTATGAGTGTATTTTGGGGAGGAAATGCAGAATTTAGCATCACTGTAAAAAGCAAACGCTGATTAAAACAAAACATTTTCTATCTTCGTGGATCTTCGATGCGCTTCTCAATAGAAAATGCTTAATGTTTTTGTTGGCTAATAAGTCTATTGCGTCAAAGACGTAACAGTTTCCCAACTATGTCAATCGTTTCAAATTATTTTGCTCTTCAAATAGGTTCTTGTCGTCTCCCAGATTCCTGATAAATCTTTCTATGCTCATGTGTATTCCGCACAGAAAACAAATTGCATGCATATAAACGCAAAAGCCCGTCAATTCTGAAACGCATGTCACTCGGATGGTGTTCAAATTAGACATGACAGCAAGAAAAAGAATAATCAAAAGCAGTTATTATAATGGAAAAACATGCAAATTTGTGAAAATACAAGCAGCAAAGAATAATATAAATTAAGTGATTAGAAGCATATATATTGCAAGACGTCAATTTTTGTTATTATAACAGACATTAGCAATGTAAATTATAGAATATAGTTTCCTCCTGGCATCGAAATGGTGTTATGAGCTAAGTTCACCTGCAAAATAATGACTAAAATAATTACTGCATAAACGCAATGTCTTAGCTATTATATGAGCTTGAAGAAACGAGATTGTCAACTCATTTTCTTATAAACTTTCATTTAATCAAATTACTACTTTGAATACAGGCAAAAAACGCAGAATTATTGGTATACTCATTGTTAAATCAACATCTCCGGAGTATATAATTCACACTGTACTGTATTTAAAGCAGCGGCAGTAACATTGGTTTTTCTGACTTATGCTTTCCAGCACTGTAAAACCCCGAATATTGCTGTCAGCATAAATCCGTATCATGCTCCATTGGCGGGTGAACATGAAACCCCATTTTGTTTTAGATTGAAACTTTTAAATGAACTTTCTTTACTATTGAGAGACAGACAGACAAATAGAAAGATAGCGAGAGAGAGCATCCACTGGAGTCATACGACCAGCTTGAGACAGTAGTTAGAATTCCCTCAAATCATCCTATTTAATAAGTAAAGTACACTTTAGATAATATAGTCCGACAGGCGCATGTGTGGCTGAGTGATAAGAAGTTTGCTTCTCAACCTCATGGTCCCGGGTTCAGTCCCACTGCGTGGTACCCTGGGTAAGTGTCTTCTTCTATAGCCTCGAGCCAACCAAAGCTTTGTGAGTGAGTTGGGTCGCCGGAAACTGAAAGTAGCCTGTGGCATATATATATATATGTATATAAAATGTATTAAAAAAAGGCTCTAGTATAATAATTATTCTTCTTTACTGTAGGCACAAGGCCCGAAATTTTGGGGG
>NC_068981.1:188101950-188107539 GCF_001194135.2 Octopus bimaculoides
CATGTTATAATTGCATACTTTATTCCTACATATGTTTCAAAGGATTACAACCTGTGTGATCCATAGAGATCTGTGATATTAAAATTGTAACCTTCTCTTCAGGGAATGCATGGGAATAATCTTAAACGTAAGACATTATGACCGAGTATGAAAACAATAGATGGATAAGGTTATGATGTGATTCAAATCACGTCATAACCTTATCCATCTATTGTTTTCATACTCGGTCATAATGTCTTACGTTTAAGATTATTCCCATGCATTCCCTGAAGAGAAGGTTACAATTTTAATATCACAGATCTCTATGGATCACACAGGTTGTAATCCTTTGAAACATATGTAGGAATAAAGTATGCAATTATAACATGCGTTTTCTCCATTCCTTAAATTTTTATATATATATATGTATATAAAATGTATTAAAAAAAGGCTCTAGTATAATAATTATTCTTCTTTACTGTAGGCACAAGGCCCGAAATTTTGGGGGAGCGGGCCAGTCGATTGGATCGACCCCAGTACGCAACTGGTACTTAATTTATCGATCCCAAAAGGATGAAAGGCAAAGTCTACCTCGTCGGAATTTGAACTCAGAACGTAAAGACAGACGAAATATCGCTATGCATTTTGCCCGACATGCTAACGTTTCTGCCAGCTCACCGCCTTGCTAGTATAATAAATATTATTAACTAAATGTACTTAATGTATGTGCTCTGTGTATTTTCCATGGATGCGATAGCGTGGCGGAATATATATAATCTCAAAACGATGGGTGTTAAAATCACCACAGCGTAATGGACAGGCGAGATAACTCACCTTCAATCCCGTCTTGGAGTGATGGACACCGTGTGGTTCACCATTTTTGTGGCTTGTCAACATCACATACTTGCCAGGGCTGAAAGCAAGTTATGTAACCAGTCCACGTCTTATATGCTCAGGTCTTGTAAAATCATGAGCTGATAAGCCCGGAAATTACATACTTAAAAGAAAATTTACATACGAAATAAAAGCGGTTCTAGTATATTATTAGTTACATATACTTCATATATATGCCTTGCATACATTAAGTATATGTAGTTAATAATAGTTATCATACTAGAACTGCTTTTATTTCATGTGTGTGTGTGTCTTTGTCCCTCACCACTGCTTGGCTACCGGTGTTGGTGTGTTTACGTCTCTGTAAACTTTGGCTGTTTGGCCAAAGAGACCGATTGATTCATTCGACAAAAATTCTTCAAGGCGAAGCTGTAGCATGGCCACAGTCTAATGACTGAAACAAGTAAAAAAAAAAAGATAAAAGAAGATAGCTCTAAAAAACAAATGGCGTGATCACAGCTAGGAATGCCTTTGACGTGTTAAGTACGATCGTACACAGTTGACCTGAAGTTAGAAATTACTAAAAACAACTAAGAAAGACATCTCACTCCTTGTGTTATATATGCCTGGAACGAAATCGATATTTCAGGAACAAGAAAAAAAAACATTTCTGGAAGCTATATTTTGTGACGTTATATCTATTGCAGATAATTCCATTCCTCCAAAGAATACCAATTTTATTCACCTCATAACTAAATATTCATTACAGAGAATATTGAAACTCAGTTCTTCATTGTTGGTCAATAACAGTTTTATTTTGTATTTGTTAATTAGACATTTATAATTGCTAAACTAATTAAGTTCAAAATCCCTTACTATATCATAAACTATGCTGCTAGCACACTGATAAATTCAGTTGTATCCTAATGATACATTTTTTTTTTTGTTAGAAAATCTTTTGTTTTGTTTAAAATTTTGTTAGCAAACTAATGACTGGATAGTGAATCATACCCAATAAATTGTATAATTCTTATTCACTTGGGAAATGCAGTTTGTCATTCAACACAGACGTATTTCTCTCAGGTTTAAATCATATATTTGCTGTCTAATGAAATAATTAATAAAGCTTTCAGATATATTTTTATTTATTTATTTGTCTAATGTTGATTATCACTGTAATTTTGATGATAGGTTTACTTAATCTGGTTTCGCAATCTGGTGCTAAACCGGAACAATTTTAAATAAATGAAGCTCGTCAGCTTTTCTTCTATATTTTGTTTTTTCATTCGGTGTTTGAAACATCTTTGTTAATTCATAGAATACCATCGTATCTAGTTGTCTCAACATTTAACTAACCACCGACATTTGTAAAAGCAGCTGTTTACTATCTTCGTCTTATTCAAATTTACTCTGGCTGATACACATTTTCACGGGAGTCAAATTAAAGCAGGGCGCATGTTCAATATTTATAATTTGAACTTTTTCGGAAGCTTACACACTTCAGCCACCACTGGATATGTTTCCAACGCAACTTTTCCTACTCCAAGAACACTGGCATGCAATATTCTTTAAAGCACAAATTATGTTCATTTTGAATTCTAGAACTGTATTAATATTGTGATGATTTATCTTATTTTAGTTGTCCTTTTGTGTCGTCTGTTATTTCTTACAGTAATGTTTTTTTCTTTGGTTACAGGGAACGTAAGTGGGAAGATGAAAACTTCCAAATACAATGCAGTTGACAGCTGGTAAGTTATTTCGGCAACGTTCAGTTTATCAAATTTAAAAGAATTTAAACCATAAACTCCTACAATCTATACATTTGGTGCATAAAAAAAAGTTGAAAAAAAAAAAAAGGTCAGTTGCCGAGTGGAACGAAAGGAGATATAAAAGAAAGTCCCCACCCTAAATATGGGTTCATGTGCAAGCAAAGCACCGACTGACAAAGTCATTTTACCGAAGCCTAATTCGTGTCAGTGTCATCTAATGGAAAGCCCCGATAAAGAAACGGACTCCATGATAAGTATTCAGCAAGACAAGACTTGTCTAAATTGCTATCGTATGCATCGACTTGATTTCAAATGTGGATCTTACAGGCGTATCAAATCAAGTGATACATCATCAGTCTCTCAAGGAACACAAACGGATATACCGCCACCAAATCGAAAGAGCCGCCATCGAAAAATTGAAGGTAAGTTACTATTTTACTAACAACCAGCATAAATTTATTAGTCTAAGCAATGGACCTGCAAATAATTATATATTATTTGAGTAAAAGTACTTTATCACATCCAGAAAGACTATCTTTCACAATATCCCTTTAACAACAGGCAGGAAACGATTTTAACTTCATAAAGGTTTATAGATTTACATTTAACATGTTCGTATACACTCAAACGTTGAAGGACCCTCTTTCAGTAACTGTCTCAGAAGAGATATTCACTTTATAGACAATGTGTGAAAACACTCTATACTTGTTTGTAAATGACGTCATCAGATAGTGGAGCACATATTCTGTGTCGTTGCGCTTTATTAGCTACAGATACCGAATACGTCGTTCGTGGCCAACTATGAACTGCCGTTCTTGTATATAAAAACAATAAATAAAAAATTGCTGGTGTGTATAAGGCTTTATCAAGCTGATGTTAATTAACTAAAGACACACTACACAGCGATGATGAAATTAAAGCTGCGTGTACTTATATTTAATACACTCTAGTACATTTTGACGTGGGAAGGTCGTTGGGGAAGAGAAATTCTCCTTATAAACAATGTGCGTGACGCCGAAATGAAATATGAATGACGTCATGAGACCGTTGGGCACATGTTTCTGCGTTGTTATGCTTCGTCAGCTACAGACACCATCAACGCAGAAACACGTGTCATGCGGTTCATTGACGTCATTCACAGTCCAACTCGATGTGTTTTCTCGTTTATTACCTGTAAGAAGGCGTTATCTTCCGACGATGTTATAGCAGCGAATGCTTTTCTATGTCTGACCATAAACCATCGTGTTACATATAATAAAAGTACGCAGCTTTGCTGTAATCGTCGTTGTTTAATGTACCTTCAATTTAATGATTTTGATTTTATTACTGTTCGGTAAATATTATTCTAGTTCATTCATTTGGTCCATTGCAATACGAGCTGAAGCTATAGTAAACCAAGAGCGAATACGACATAAATATTCATTATTTATTTTAGACCAGACGTAAACGATCTACATTCTTAGAAGAGGTGAACAATATGAAAATAGTCATGACACTTTTAAAAAACAAAATGAATACAAAACGTTTGAACCGGTCATCGCCATCGTGTCTTAATGGAAATGTTTAGCTGCCTCCCAAACTATTTATATACGCCTATAGACTAAGCTTGTCGCCATAGTAAAGAAAGATGAGGTGGATTCGGTTAGATCTTCACAATTGCTTTTCTTCTGCTCCTATTATTGGTGGTATACAATCAGTGTAGTTGTTATGGATAATTAATTGATGTTGCAGCTATTTTTGTCTGTATATATTGTTTTATGTTCAGAACATCGTTGAGTAGGTGGGCGATATTATTGTCTGTATTGTCTGCAGTCTTTGATGATATATGCATGTATTGTATGTCTGTATGTCTGTCTGTCTGCACATATGTATGTATGTATGTATCTGATGTGATTGCGATTCTTCCATCCCGTTCTATTTTATTTCCATTGTTATTGTTATCAAAGCGCTAAATAATTTGAATAGTTTTAAAATTGAAATGAAATATACTCATTGAAAATCGAACGGTGTTTTTATATGAGATGAAATATATAATGTTAGGCACATAAGGAGGCTATTATCCACGTGCACAAGTTCCCACATACTGTGTGTGTGTATTTTTCAAGGATTGGAAAAAAAGAACGCAACAAACGGAAAAAAATTAACAGACGGAAACGTTTAACAGAAACATCACAATCGGAAAATAGACGAAACCATAGTACTCAGAAAATTCGCAGCTGATTCCTCATACGTCAATGGTCAAGATATCAGAGTGGTTTCGCACTTTTACAATTCATACCACTCCGTCTTGGCAGCGCTAGAGCAGAGAACTTTTGGGAATAACTAATGAACGTATACGACAAGGACAAAAACAAGACCATCTAAAATAATATGATAATTGTACATATAGAACAAAAAATGATCATACAAATACAACAGGAGAAGAATAATTATATATAAACAGAGAAAGGCTTTACGACCGTCGAACAGACGTATATAAGTAACGCAAATAAGAAATGGAAAAATGTACAAAGGACAGAGCAAGACCGGTCTGGTAAAAGGCAGGGCGAAAAGGAACGACACCAACTTATATATATATATATACATATATATATCACTAGAAACGAAGCTGAAACGTGTATCTAATAAAAGATTCAATATAACATTAATTCCATATAGTTCATACAGACAGATCATATCATGTTAAGACGCATCATATATTGCCGGGTTAGGTTCTGTACAAAAGTCATTTACCCAAAGTAGTATATTTTGTCAATGATCAACGTAGCATGCATTCCATCCATATTATCATCAATAAATACCAATAGCACATGCCGTATGTATATAAAGCTATTACGGTGAGATATACAACGCAATATTCATACTTTGAATTTTCTGCGCGCCTATTGGCTGATTTTAATTTCCGTTATTACAGTTTTCATTTACTAATACACACACAACAAAAATACATATATGAATATATATATATATATGTATATATATATATATATATATATATATATATATA
>NC_068981.1:188108237-188113237 GCF_001194135.2 Octopus bimaculoides
ATATATATAATGTGTGTGTGTGTGTTTGTGTGTCTTTGTTTGTCCTTAACAATCGATGCTGGTGTGTTTATGTCCCCGTTATCTAGCGGTTCGGCAGAAGCGACGGATAGAATAAGTACTAGGCTTACAAAGAATAAGTCCCGGGGTCAATTTGTTCGAGTAAAGGCAGTGCTCCAGCATGGCCGCAGTCAAATGACTGAAACAAGTAAAAGAGTAAAAAGAGAAAGTGTAATATATACATACGGAAACATCTGAACCGCTCGTACACTTGTGTGCGGCTCGTATGCTCTTCTCCATTACACTTTCTGCAACTTTGCATAGGCTTCTGAGCAGGTATCACCATGACAACTTTCTCTGGCATGGTCAATACGATGATCGCCTGCTACACACCTTCCTTCCAAGCACTGCTGTAAACAGCGGAAGTAGGCTGGAACGTTAAAACATAGTGCGCATACACATCAGATTTCAAGGTCAATCTTTATCAAGCGGCTTTACTCTACGTACTTTAGCTTCGTTACTATGCCAACAATCTGGATACTTATTGATCACACCTCGTACACACACATGCATAGAGGAAAATTACCCGGGTTACATAGGCTCAAAGTGTTAGAGTGGAGAAGATATGGTGTAACAAGTCCGACTGCTGTTTTTGGGAGCTCAGATTTACTTCATTAAGTAGACAGATGCTGCTCACCTCAAATTTGCAACTAGTAATGGAAGCAAACAAATGCTGGAAAAAATCTAGCCTCTTCAGAGTGGAAAGATACGAATCTACCCTCCTCAACTGTTTACCTGTGTGTGTGAGTGTGTGTGTGTGTGTGTGTGTGTGTGTGTGTGTGTGTGTGTGTGTGTGTGTGTGTGTGTGTGTGTGTGTGTGTGTGTGTGTGTGTCCATCTACTATATCCACAAGCAAATTCCACGCAATGAGATTGAACCTGAAAATATATGGTTGGAAAGCAAACTTCTTTATCACACGTGTGTGCCTTCCTTAGGTGGACTGTTGGCGATCGTCATGAAAAGCTCCAGGATGAAACTCAGTAGACTTTCAGATCTGATATTTTTTTCTACTCTAGGCACGAGACTCAAAATTTTGGGGGAAGGGGTCAGTCGATTAGATCGACCCCAGTACGCAACTGGTACTTAATTTACCGACCCCGATAGGATGAAAGGCAAAGTCGACATAAATATATATCCACTCTACCCAACATCTTGAGCTCTCTATCAGATACTGTCGGCACTATGTGAAATATATATTTTATCAATGTTACACTACTATCTATAATGTGTGTGTGTGTGTGTGAGTGTATGCACGTGTGTGCGTGTGTGTGTATGTATAGGCATGTGCGCCAAGTATGTATTTATTTACATGCACGCTCAGATACATGCGCGCAGATATATACATCAAAATCTACCTATGTATGTATGTATGTATATAAGTATATAAGTATATATGTATATATGTATGTATGTATGTGTGCATGTATGTATGTGTGTTTGTGTGTATGTGAGTGTTTGTGTGTCTATGTATATCTGTATGTATGTGTGCCTGTGTATGTCTGTGTGTGTATAAGTGTTTGTGTGTATGAATGTATATATGTATATTATTAATATTCAGAATCTGCTCTGGTAAAATCTTAAATTTTACGATTTACTGGTTCAATTTCTTTTTTTTTTTGACAAAAAAAATATTTCGAGAAGTGCACACTTAAGTACGCGCCGTTTTTGCCTAAAATATCTCTCAGTGTATTTCTGGGCCTTGAAGTGTCGAAAACTGGAGGATTTTTTTTTTGTTTTCTTTTTTGCTTTTTAACTCAGAAAAGAAATGTGTAGCCAATCATGAAAGGGAGACATTCTCCGAGGTATGTGTGTGAGATAAGATGAATAAAGAGGAAGAGGGGAAAAAAAAGATAACAAAATACAGTGAGAGAGATTAAGTGTGAAGGAGATTAACGTTAGGAAATATCAATAGAACATGAAGATGGAGACGAAAGAAGTGATGAAAAGTTAGAACAAAGCAAAACTGGAGGGAAAATAACGAGTGACAAATGCAGCAAAAGTTTATATAAGTTTGTGCGCGTTCGCGTGTGTGCGCGTGTGTGAAAAAGTGGAGAGAGAAGGAGGGAAAGAAAGACGGACAGACTAATAAAAACACTCAGCTTGTTACAGAGACGGTTAGAGAGATATAAAGAGAGAGAGGGGGCGAGGGCGTGAGAGAGGCAGAGCATGGTATAAGGAGAGTAAAAGAAGGGAACGGAATGTAACGGTCGTATGGGAATGAAGGTTGGTGTAGTAAGTTATATGTATTGTAACATATCTATACATTTAAAAATATTAGTATCTATTTCTCAGGCTGTGAACACAACACTTAGCTCTATACACACACACACACACACACACACACACATGTACGTATATATACGTAGTATTTTCAATGTTTGTTTTGAACATATCGAAAAGGCTTCCTCTCAATGTTAACAACAAACGTCTTCCATTTTGCGTTCGTTATATTATATATTATAGTGTGTGCGTTATATTATATAGTATAGTGTGTGTGCGTGTTTGCGTGTGTGTTGTGTGTGTGGTTACGTGTTTGTGTGTATACGGCTGTGCAAATCTGGCGTATTTTGTGCAATACATTCATATATAAATTTTAATTCATTTTTAAATAGTAACTTATACTTTCTCCATAAGTTATTCAGTATTATAGTAATTATGAATATAATTCGTATGTAAATGAGTAGAAATTAATTGAAACCCTCCCTGGCGCAGACACAAATGCACGTGCACTGGGAATCAAAGCGATCTCGAGACCATTTTGCACAGGTAATATACAGATGTTAGATATAGATGTTAGAAGGTGCGAATTTCATTGGGAACATAATATGGCGGTAATAACAGCGATTTGTCAACTAGAAAACATGAGTCTGAGGTTTCAAAAGATATTCACATTTTTCTGACACACGATATGCATACTTTGTGTCTGCACATTAAGTCCTGTTTAAATATGAACATGTATTCCTATAAATATAGTTATGTTGAAAGTGATATAACTATGTTGAAAGCTTACTATAATGTAGATTATTGACATCGCTTGCTTAGATGATAAATGAAAATGGAATTTCGCCGATAAATTCTGATGTGGCATGTGAGAACAGATAGCTACTGCTTACTGCTTTGAAATATCAAATGTCATTTCCACTCTGTTGAAAGTGAGTTACAGGTTTGTCTATGAAGCCCACGAAACACTTTCATATATATGAGTAAATATTTGTTATATTTGGAATAGCAAAAGACGTTGTAACGCCGAATCAACAGAGCAGCAGACAGCATGCTTAACTGTGTTTAATTACTCCGGTTTTCATTCTGATTTCAAATCCCGCCGATGTTCACTTTGTATATTTCATCGTTTTACTCAGTCAATCAACCAAATCAATTAGTGAAGGATCGAATTTAGACCCATAGAGACCTAAGCACTTTAAAGATTTTGGTGCTCCCATATACGATGAGGTGCTGAAAAGTTCCTACCTTTAAGGGTGTCGCGAAAGGCCTGGCTGGAGGCCCCAATTTTCAAGTTCTTTTTCAGGACTTAGAAAAACTGAAGGACTGCTGCAATAAGTGTGTGAATCTGAGAGGGGATTATGTTGAATAAAATCATAATTAACTGTTTCTCCTGTGTTTTCTTTTACTCAAAGTCAGGAACTATTCGACACCTCCTAATATATGTAATTCAAAATATAAACAATAATAAACGGCAAAATTCTTTTTTATCTTTAGAAAGGAAGCAAAACTAACAGTAAAATAGAAAATATTGTTTATTTTTGTGTACTTCCACTTTTTCTCCAATTTTTTTTTTTTTTTTAGTTGCAAAGTTTCTGAACTGATCTTTATTATGACATACACTTCGAAATTATATTTCCAATTATATAAACTAATTCAAATATTTTAGAAAATTTAAAGTAATTTCTTTTGTGCCGTAAACAGTTTACAGTTTCTGTTGTGTCCCCTGCTTATTTTGTTTAATGGTTAGTCAAGCGCTGAACCACTGCTCTCCACCCCAGTATTGCTCCCTCATAGAAGTTTCCTTGGATTAATTCCACTCGTCCAACTAAAATAGCAGTTAGGAGTCATTTAAGGAGCGTACACTCTGCGTGGGAATGCAAGCCCCCATGTGGTCCTCACAAACTCCCGACATGAACCCAACACTTCAACAACGTATGACGACTATGGCTGTTGTATCCGCGCTATCCGACGCACTAACTCTCCTGGTGGCGAAATATTTTGTTTCACGAGAGTTCCGGACCCCAATAATGAACTCATTTGCATACAGCCAATCAGAGCTCACCTTGAAAATTCACGTTCTGTGTACTGCTACAGTACAGCCAGTCAGGCATAGAATGGTGTATGTCACTCTGAGTACAGCATAGCAGATCTCACATAAGCACCACATTCCCCCCTCCACCATCCTCATAGATCAATTGAGCCCCATCTCTATGGAGCTAACATTAGGTACTTATACTCAAACTGGGATTAGTGATACTGCATGTACCCACTGACATATGCAAGGAGGGCGCAATACGACACAACGCCATATTGATTACGATGTTTCTAGATCAACACCAACATTTAAAATTAGAAATGTACAAAACCAGTCAAAAAATTAGGAATCTACACTCATTTACATTTTCTAGTAAATTACGCAAATTGGCAACAGTTATGACGTCATCGGCGAGCAGCTTTCCATTCATTTTATACACTAAATTTCACATTTGCCACCCCTATTAACCCGCTTAGAACAGTTGGATTTTGTTATAACGCACATTATCCACTGAACTCAGCCAGAGTATTTTCGTGACTAGGTGGACACTAGTTTGATAGTTGAGCTCTGATTGGCTGTATTTAAATGAGTTCTCGTGGGGAAAAAATACAATTGCAGGCTGAAATTTTGGGCTGCAGACAGAAGCATCATTTTACCTGATGGAACGTTAGAGCCGACCGTCGGC
>NC_068981.1:188116222-188130713 GCF_001194135.2 Octopus bimaculoides
TCTCTCTCTCTCTCTCTCTCTCTCTCTCTCTCTCTCTCTCTCTCTCTCTCTCTTTCTCTCTCATTCTCTCTCTGCACGCGCATGCAATAAAGGAAGTTTTTTCCTTTTTTCACGACTCAACCCTCGGTTTATGCGTGGGTATTTGGTTTGTTTTATTTACTTAATTAATACAGAAAAATCACTTATTTCGTCTATCGTGGGTTAGTCCTGGCTGAAAAGACTCACAATATATAACAATTCAACCCGTCCTTCACTAACGTTTCACTGCTATTTCTAGCAGGTTGAGCAACCGCCACGAAGAGCAATCATGGACCAAATGTGTCACGAATGTCTTTCTGAATGGCACTTGTAACGAAACATCCCGCTTCTCGAGAAAGATCTCCCATTCCTTTCAGCCGTTGAAACTTCCTCGTTTTGCTCGTCTTTCTCGTAGATCACCATTTACTTTCTTCTAACGATGGTTATATCGATAATTGACTAACCTCTCAAAGGTGTTTCAATAGTATTCTCTGACTTAATGAATTAACGAGTTACATTGAAACCAATCTTTCGTTATCAATCATTAAATCATTGTCTGTTTAATAAACAAGACAGACATTAACACTTACGTCTGCCTGCTTGCCTGTCTTTCTGTCTGTCTGTATAGTCTTTATTTCAGTTTTAAGTTCTTCCTCAGAAAGTTCAAACCGGTCGCTATATACGTATGCCATTATTCAGTTTTATTTCAAGATTTCTTACCAATAGAGAAAGAACCGCTTTCTAACACAGATCCAAGACTCCCCCATTGGAATTTTTGTATGTATGTATGTATGTATGTATGTATGTATAGGTGCGGATCTGTATGTTTCGTTTTATGCATGTCTTTTCATGCATATACTTGGATATCTAGACATACACATATATACTTAAATGATAAACTTCTGGAAAGTTTTACAGATTTTTATAGTTCCAGTGATGGATTGGATCTGTCGTCTTCGAATCAGCTTTCTCCTTTCTGGTTTCGAAAAGTGAAATTTCTTAAGATTGGCATTTAGGCAGTGTGTAAGATTAGCATTTAGGCAGTGTGTTACATATCTCAGGGCTCCAATAATTACATATAAACCTGAACTTGTAATCTGGATAGAGTAGCTGTAGATTTCTCAATAGTTCTGCGTACGTAGTTTCTTTTTCGCTGATCTTTAGTTTTATCCTGGTCAGCTGATTCCCACAACTGTACACAGTTTGTCTATGTATGTTTTCTCATGCACATAGTTGCATATCTAGACATGCTCACATATATTAAAATACCAACTGATTGGCATTTTGGCAGGGTGTTAAATATCCCAGAGAACCAATACTTACAGGTATAAACATGAACTTATAATCTGGATAGAGTAACTGCAGATTTCTCAATAGTTCAGCATAGGTGGTCTCTTTTTCACTGATCTTCAGTTTTATGTTAACATTCGCTGTGCAGCTAATTTCCACAACTGTGCACAGTTTCTCTTCTCCATCCCAAATCATTATATCAGGTCTGTTGTGCTCACATTTTATTGAGGTCTTCACTGAGACATTCCACCAGTATTCCTTTTTATTATGAGTGGCTATGACTTCTACCATATTGTGGATTCTTATTTCTTTGTCCTCCGGATTATCCTTACAACGGATTTCATTATAGAGTGCCCTAACTAGAATGTCTTGTCTCATCGGCAGATGATACCGTGGTGACATTTTCGGACAACTGCTTATGATATATGTGATATCTTCAGTGTGAACTCCACAAAGTCTGCATCGGTCGTCACATTTTACGGCTTTTCCTGCACCTCTATCCTTTGTGTGCATCAGGTACTTGGTTGATATTTCCTGTTCCTGGATTGCAAACGCATACCCTTCAAAGTGGGAGGTCGTAATCCGGCTATTCGTTCATGATAAGCTGCTTTGATGATCGATGTTACTATCATCACGGAGCTTTCTACTAACATATCCATGCATAGTCTTCTGCTCATATATGCCCATCTTTTCATCTGATGATACGTTGCGGTAGAGTTGTGTGACTTCTTTGGGCATGTATTCTAGGTTATGAGACAAAGAGTGTTGCTCAAGGAGCTGCCTTCGAAGTCTTATGATGTAATCAGCCGTGTATATGCCGACTTGGTCAAGGGATGTACTTCGACACTTAGTGGTTAAAAGATGTTGTCGAAAGGATGTGATGCGACATTCAAAGGCACTTTGTATCGATGTTAGCTTTTTCGGATTTCTTCCAGCCACAGAACATCTTGGTTAAATTCCTCCAGATTTTCCTCCAGAAGGAGTCTATGTCTTTTCGTGATGGAGCTTCCGTGATGTTTACTACTCATCCTCTCATGTTTCTGTATACTTCTGCCTGGTTGCGGTTAAATTTTTCATTTATTGTTCTTCTCTCGGTTATTCTCTTGTGATGTCGGAGTTTTTCCCCGACAGCTTTTAGCTCCTGTTTGAAGGTAATCAGTTACAAGTGGGTGTCCCCTTTTTGCTGCCTCCAAGCATCATTTCTATCTCCTTTACTTTCTGTTGGTGGAACATATTGTGATTTGCTTGTTTGCATGCAATAAGCATCATTACATGACTGATGGTCTTCCCTAAACCAGTTGTCTTTTTCTCTGTCTTCAAAACCCATGATGGTACTTTCTTTGTTATTTCGGTTTTGTTTACTTTCTGAATATCATTCATGTACTGTTTTATAGTTGTAGCCAGCGCATATAGACAGGCGTTAATCTGCCAGTATGTGGGATCATCACACTCTGGTAAATACTCATCAACAATTTCGTTTGCAGTTTTTAATACCGTATCTGGATCTTTACTTAATTTGGTAGAGAATACTCTCTCCTCGACGGAGCACTTCAAAGCCAAAGTATTTTTTTCTCGGAAAATTTCAGTAAGTGCACATTTCACTGGCATATAATCCTGACTACTACTACTACTACTACTACTACTACTACTACAACAACAACATTGCGGTTCTGCCCGCTTTTACCATAGTCGTAGTAGGGGAGCAATGGTTAGTTACTTCAGCCAGTCATGTAGTTTGACTGGCAGACACTATGGAATCTGTTGGAATGTCGCTAGCTGCGAAACTACGTGGTGGTCTTATATCATTCACGTTTTCGTTTTTGTTTATTGAGTTGGGAAGAAGGTTAATTTTCATTTTTTTAAATAAAGTTACAGTTACCAACCTTCTTTCTATGTTCTAGAAATGTTGCTGGTTGGCGTAGATGCTTCGCAGAAAATGATTTAATTCTGGATGCAGATCGTCCCAATATGATTTCAATCGATTCGTATAGCCAACAGTGGGGTTTTGCATCACTTTTTCGTAGCAGTCAAATAAATCATTATTTAATTCATAACTCCAAGAGAAATGAGTTTTGTAGTTACGATTTCTTCTATAATTACAGCTAGAAAGAATTTGTTCACCTGTTTGAGCTGTTTTTTTCATTCTGTTCTTCGATGGTGTTGTTGTTGATGTTGTGTTCAGTCATGTTGTTTGTAGTAATTCTCTGCATACTAAATTCAAGTTTCAGTCGAAAAGCACTACGTTCGTGAATAAAAGGTTCTCTCAGTTAATTCATCCGAAGATTAACCAGTAATTTAACAAGGCTGATAGTTGTGACTCCAAAGTTGGAGGTAGTGGTCATCGTATTTTCGATAGATAGTCTCCCGCGCCAAATATACGACTTGTCGCTTCGCGTATTGTACGTATGTATGTATGTATGTATGTATGTATGTATGTATGTATGTATGTATGACATTATTTAACTTTATTTCAAGTTTTGGAGTGGCTCTGTGGAGGCGCAGGAGTGGCTGTGTGGTAAGTAGATGGCTTACCAACCACATGGCTCCGGGTTCAGTCCCACTGCGTGGCACCTTGGACAAGTGTCTTCTACTATAGCCTCAGGCCGACCAAAGCGTTGTGAGTGGATTTGGTAGACGGAAACTGAAAAGAAGCCTGTCGTGTATGTGTATGTGTGTGTGTTTTTGTGTCTGTGTTTGTCCCCAACATCGCTCGACAACCGATGCTGGTGTGTTTACGTCCCCGTAACTTAGCGGTTCGGCAAAAGAGACCGATAGAATAAGTACTAGGCTTACGAAGAATAAGTCCTGGGGTTGATTTCTTCGACCAAAAAAGGCGATGCTCCAGCATGGCCGCAGTGAAATGACTGAAACAAGTAAAAGGGTAATAGAAAAAGAGCCGGTTTCTTACCTAGACCCAAGTCTCCTTGATTCGGATGTATCTATGTATTGAACGTCTAATATATTTAATTTACATAACCCCGGTAACGTCGGTTACTTTAATACTGTTGTTTTAAGTTGAACGCTAATAGTATTTGTTAGCACTTGTCGTTTGATCGGAAGTTTGAAATATCTTTTTCTTCCTGTTGTAAGACTTGATTTCTTACTTTGTTGTGGTGTTGACACAGACATGATATTTTCCCACCTCATTGTTCATCATCAATGTAAACGAAAATATACATGATATATTCTCTCATCTGAATTGTGTAGTAATTTATTTCGATGAATTATATGTTATTTCTTGGTTTGTGTATCTTTTATGTGTGCTATAAACTGTTGTTATCTCTTAAGACAGTAGGCGTTGATATTTCTTCAAGTGTATTTGGTGGCTGCTTAAAGAAATTTTCTTGTTATTCTCGGTACTCAATGAAGTTTAGCAATTGGAGTTCGATCCCGCGATTCTTTTCCATTTTAAATCTATACCGTGTTGTTTATGTACCTATGAAAGTTATGTGGCGAAATGGTTATTTGAAGAAGAGGCAGGGTCGGAGAGAGAAAAGCAGAGAGTGAGAGAGAGAGAGAGAGAGAGAGAGAGAGAGAGAGAGAGATGAAGAGAGAAAATAATGGAGAAAGGGAGAGGAAGAGAGAAAATAATGGAGAAAGGGATGGAGGAAGGGAGGAAGGAAGGAAGGAAGGAAGGAAGAAAGGAAGATTTTTAACGGAAAGAAATGCAGTTTCGGTGAAAAATTGGAGAAAAGAATGTTCTTATGCTTTAGACTTAAATGGTTATTTGAAGGGCGAGGCAAAGACAGAGAGAGGAAAGCACTGTGAGGTAGGAGAAAAGAAATGCTATTTAAGTACATATTTAGATTTCGAAATTTAGCAGAAGGCCAGAAATTTCCTGGGAGGAGGGTAACTAATTTCATCGACCCTAGTGTTCACTAGTAATTATTTTATGGAACGTAAAGACGGACGAAATGCCGCTAAGCATTTCGTCCGGCGTGCTAACGATTCTTCCAGCTCATCGCTTTATTTACTTGCATATATTCACATGCACATACATACACACACTTGAATGATATATAGAGAACTTAAAATGGCGGAGGTGTTACCTCTGGAGACATTGGTTATCGGAGATTGCGATGGCGGTAAGAACGGGAGGTGTATAAATTTTTGGTGTTTTATATAATGTTTTTTTGTTCTTTTAAAATCGCCAATCAGTTAACTCGTGCCCATTAGGAAACTAGCATGCGTATTTCATATTTGTTTGTCTAGAATATTCTACTTCGGTGTATATATGTAGCGTTGTCACTTTGGAAAGAAAATCGAACACGCAAAATTTACATTGTTTGTAAAAACAACTAACTGATAAACTATGTACGAAATCGAAGACAATCTATTAGACATCCAACATTTATTATATTTGGGTTATTATATTATTCGCATTTTATGGTTAAGGAGTCTACGACTCCTATCTCTAGCAGTGCTGGTACTCATTGCACCCTTGTCACTTGTAGTGACGGTGAATAATTTCTTGTTGGTTTTAAATTGCTGCTAGCCTTGTTAATTATTTTATGATTTTTACATTACCATTTTGTGAAATCAGTCACCGTTTCCTATGACATTCTCTATAATATTGATAAGAGTGTGTTGGCCTCTACCAGCCGTGATGAAGTGAGCATTTTTGATGGGTACTAATTTCCTATTTGAAATTAGCATGATAATCTAATGCATCTTATTTGCGGTAGGGAGGGTTTATTTCATGTTGCTCCAGTCCACTCACCTGGCAAGAATGAGTAGTATTTGTATTTCAAAAGGTTGGCTTTGCCACACTCTGTGTCACACTGAATCTCCCTGAGAACTACGATAAGGGGTACACGTGTCTGTGGAGGGCTTAGCCACTTGCACGTTAATTTTACAAGCAAGCTGTTCTGTTGATCGTATCAGCTGGGAAACCATTGGACCGGTGGATTTCTAAGATATAGCTCTCCAGATCATCACAGGTCCTCTTCCATGTTTAACAGTTGGAGAAGACAGTCTGGGTCAAATACTTCTTTTGGCTGTCTCCGGTGGTCGGAAATAAGGTAAAGGATGACTCGTCCGAGAAATTAACATTCTTCCACTGCTCTCGGAACCAATTCTGTAGGTTTTTACTCCACTCTAAACACTTTGCAACGTTTGTTTTTGAAAGTAGTTTTTTTCTGATTGCAGTCCCTCACCAGCCATGAAATCCAGCTTTGTGCAGCTCCCGGCGAACAGTTTTTGTGGAAACTGGGTTCTAGAGGTGGCCATTAAGCTCTGAAGTAATTTTGGGAACTGTATTTTTGTGATCCTTTCGAACAATTCGCGTAAGAGTCCGACGGTTCCTATCACAAAGTTTTTTTTTTTTTTTCCGGAGTTTTGTTTCGATGAGGAAGTTTTTCTCTCTTTCTCAAAGGCTGCCATTACCTTCGAGAGAGTACTTCTTGATACACCAAACATTTCGGGTGTTTTCGTTACGCTAACACCTGCCATATGAGCACCAACAATTTGACCTCTTTGAAAGTTCCATAGAGCTGTCATTTTAATGAATTTTAATCACCTTTTTCTGATGATATCTGAAAAGAAACAGCAATTTTAGAAAAACATCTTTAGCAACGCTAATAATGAATCAAAAAACGTTTAAAAAAGCAAGCTTCTGACGGTTTTATAGATATTTCAAAATTATGATGCCATGATGCTCGGTGTTTCCATTATTTTTGTCCAACTACTGTATATATATAAAGAAGATAAAAATGGAGGAATAGCGATGAACAACAATTGACTTTCATCAATTATTATTTATCAATTCAATAGAATTAGACCGCATCCCGTCTAACAACTGTTTCTGCTTCCAATGTTGTACAGTATTGCTATTAATATGCTAAAATATTTATCATATTTGGTAATAAAACCGATCCGAAACATGGAGCTTCATTAGTGAAGAATAAATTTTAAAAAAAGAGCCTAGAGAAGAAAAAAGAAAAAGTTGTATATATATATATATATATATATATATATTAGAGAGAGAGAGAGAGAGAGAGAGAGAGAGAGAGAGAGACTCTTTCATTAATTTGGTCTTCTACTACTTATTGGATTGAGACCATGCTGGACCATCGCAGTTCCGAGTTTGGTCCAGTCTTCGACCCAAGTACTTATTTTTGAATATGGTACTTAGTTGATCAGTGTCTATTAGGTGTACGCTCTTGTCGAAGGTGCTACGTAGTGGGACCAAGGCCAGCACCATATTCTTAGAAAGCGATCATTTTAGCAGCACATTCTTAACAGCGTCTATATGTTTGCTCAGAATCTACTGCTCAGTAAGGCGGTGAGCTGGTAGAAACGCCTGACGAAATGCTTAGCGGTATTTTGTGTGTTTTTACGTTCTGCGTTCGAATTTCGCCGAGGTCGACTTTGCCTTTCATCGCTTCGGAGTCGATAAATTAAGTACTAGTTGCGTACTGGGGTCGACGTATTCGACTCATCCCCCTCCGTTGCCTAGAGTAGAAAAGAATCTACTACTTCACGGGGAAGTTTTATTCCGTCCGACTGTGGGTTCATGTTCGACCACAAGAACTATTCTCTGATATGAAAATAAGATTGTAATATAGCGTATTAAGATTTGTTAAAGCTTTACCAATGTCGTCGAGCAGTCGTAAAATGATATTATTGTTAATTTATATTTTCGATGCTGTTCCGAAGTTAAAATTATTTACTTGTTGACGTCAAGTAAAAGATTTTAGATTAAAAAAATCAAGGTCGAGTCTATGGCAAGTGCATAACTTTCAAAGACGTTCGCTTCAAATATTATCTAAGTGAGCTTTTAAACCATATCAAGAAATAAATATCTGAGAAAAAAAACAATACAGTTTCAAAGAACAAACTTCTGTGGAATTTCCACGGGTGCTCCTTGCTGGAATTGCTGTCGAATGTTCGAGATTTTAATATTACAAAATGGCGCCTACCGCAGTGAAGTGAAAGTTGTTCAAATAATTTTCTTTCACAAGTACTACATATACTCGAAGCGCTTCTCAATCTTTAGTTTTTAGTTCTCGATTCCATGTAAAGAGTCCGCAATAAGAAAATCATTCTGAAAAATAAAGTAAATTGAAAAAATAATATAAAACCAAATCTATTTTTGTTGCACCATTATAGTAAATATTAAAATCAATGAAAGTATCTCAGTTTAAATTCTTAATAGAATCAATGTCCTAAAAATCCTTAGGAGTTTGTGTTAAATCTACATTGTCGATAATATTTATTTTCATTTTCCTTCAGTACCCAGTTTAGATGCAGCAGTCATTTCAAAAGGTATTCGAGTGAATAAAATACCAAACTGCGAACTTTTATGAGGCTTGTTTTACATGCGTTTTAAGCGAGGCGTTATTCCATAATTCCTTTCCTCTTCATAATTAAGACCAAGTGCAGAGCAACTTACCTGTAGCTTGCGCAACTAGCTGGAATATGATGACGAGTGTTTTGGTATACGGTGCTGAAACGGAACCCCTCTCAAACAAAATACTAAATAAATACACCAGATACAATTATTACGTGTTACAAATGATTTCATGTACGTCTATACAAATATATTGTATATTCGCATGATATAAAACTATGTTTAAATTAAAATTGGGCGTCCGATTTGTGTAGCGAATGTAAGATGCGAAAATGAAGACGAGCTTATAAGTCTGGATAAAAACATTCTGATGTCGATCCTCAAAATATTTGAAAATGCGCTGTAAATATCGATACGCTGTAAATAACTGGAAGGAAATTTCAGAATTTTATAATTAAAGCGAAAATTTAATTAGTGTTTCCCTGCACTCAACTATATCTAATTTCTTAATCATGAGATTATTTGCAAAACTGCATTTTACCTTGAAACCAGTTTTCCATGGGTAAACTGATCCTCCAAATCTCATAGTTTTAGTTTTATTTTGTCATTAATTTTATTCACGTTAATTATACGAATTTCTGTTCATGTTGTTTCAAAGTAGCTGTGCGTTATTTAGTTTGTTGTTTCGAGTTTTCTAAACCTCATGGAAAATATTGAAATTAATTATGATTATTTCTTACATAGGCAGCAATACAAATATTATTTTAAGGAAAGAAAGATACGAGGAGAATTTGTTGAGAAATGTTTTTCTGTAATACGTTAGTTGCGATAATGAAGTGAGATGGGAATGGCAATCTTTGTACGTTTAATATGGTCTGCAAAAATAACACAAACAACAACAACAACAACAACAACACTAACAACGATAACAGCATGTTCGTACCTTGCCAGTTGATAAGAAATGAAGCAGGAAAATGTTTTTGTTTGAAAAGAAACATAATATTTATGTGATACTATTCATGCCTGACGACCTGTTAAGAGATTTTTCTACTATTATTTAACATCAGCATGGAGTAAATTGATCATTGTTTGTAGACGTGACCACGAGTAAATACTGGTCTACTTTAGAATGACGTTATTCAGCGATTGATTATCATGACCAATGAAACAGAATACCTTCACATCGTCTGAAAGTGAGATTTGACATGATATACGTTCACTGATAACATACTTCATCAATGACACTTAAGAAGAGTAGACTCTAAGAATCAAATGTCGCTGAAGTAAATCTATGGTAACATCATCAGTGAATGTGGAAGTATGTATTTCCTACATCAGTGCATAAGAACTGTTCATAGATTTCTAATATAAATTTTAGGATAAATGAAATGGCTTCAACCGGAAATTAAAACGATGCCTTAGAATTTGTTCCTCTATTGCTCACCTCTCTGTTATTCGTCGTTCAACTGAGGCATGAATATGCATCTACAATTAAAACATGTTTCAAGAGATAGGATGAAAGTATAACTACCTTCTTTGGATTCATTACTCGTCGAATGAAGAATATTTGTTTATATTTTGCAGATTATGTATGGCTTCAATCAGAGATAACACTTATGTAAGGGTCAAATATACCACCGAGCGCTTAGTCTTCATTTCATTCCACGTAGATCAATATGTGTTTGTACAATCCCCTCGGTGAGGGCGAGTGGTTTTGTGATTAGATTATGCGGCTCACGATCGTAAGGCCGTGGTTTCGATTCCTGGTGGTGCATTGTGTCCTAGAGCAAGACACTTTATTTCAGGTCCCTCCAATCTTCTCAGCTGCATAAAAGAAATAGTACCTATATTTCAAACCTTGTCGCATTCCGTATCACGTTGAATTTCCCTGAGAACTACGTTAAGAGTATGTGTATCGATGGAGTGCTCGGCCACTTACACGTTAATTTCATAAGCAAGCTAGTCCGTTGATTGTACCAGCTGGAACCCCCGTCGTCGTAACCGACGGAGCGCCATTTTACTTTTACACCTCACTTTGTTTTAAAGCATTATTATGATAAAACGGCAAAAATTAAAACAACAATTTGTCGAGATTTTAGTCACGATAAATTTAATGAAATCTATCAAATACAGTTTAGTCTTTCTCGTTTTTCTTTTCTTGTGTATGTAGTTGTATGAATGTATGTGTATGTATGTATGTACGTATGTATGTATTATGTATGTATGTATGTATGTATGTATGTATGTATGTATTCATGCATGCCTGTATGTTTGTACAGACAGACAGTAGTTGAGAGCTGAGTATACTCAGTATAGAAAACACATAATGGTCCTCAAAAGGATTAAAATGAAACTCCAAATTCTTTGTCCAGGGCAAGGCTTGCGTCATCATGATTGGTTATAAGGGAAATCCAAATCGAGCTGATATGGAGGTCAGAATGGAGATTAACACAAGCAACACATAAGATAATATAAATATACGAGGGGGTTACCCAAAAGAAACCGGAATTTTGCAATATTCTTTTATTCACTTAGTTTTGCATGTTTACACATTTATCGCCTTCAAAGTATTCTCCATTTGAAGCAATGCATCGGTCCAGGCACGTTTTCCACTATTCGAAGTAGTTTTGGAACTCTTGCGAAGTGAGGCCATTTTACGCCTCCATGTTTTTTTTTCTTTACCTCTTCCACTTCTGCAAATTCCGTAGCACCAGTTTTCGCCACTAGAGACATGACCTTCGAAAAAAAAAAAAAGAAGGTCCGGATCAACTTCCAACTGTTTTTCAAGTTTACGACACGCATTCTGCCGTGAGTGCTTTTGATCTTCAGTGAGCATGCGAGGCACACATTTTGCTGTAATTCTTTTCATTCGCAATTCTTCGATCAAAATTCGTTGATAGAAGATTCAGGGCACACCAGCTATATCAACAAGTTCGTCAATTGTTCGGCGACGCTCTTCCAAGATCAGTTCATGAACATTCATGATGGTTTCATTCGTTCGAGAGATCGACAGTCATCCTGAATGAGATTGGTCCTCAAGCGACAAGTGACATACATATCTATAAAGATAAGTATATATGTGTCTACGTATAGACACACATATCTATAAATATAAGTATATATTTGTCTATATATAGACACACATCTATAAATATAAGTATATATGTGTCTATGTATAGACACACACATCTATAAATATAAGTACATATGTGTCTTTGTATAGACACACACCTATAAATATAAGTATATATGTGTCTATGTATAGACACATATCTATAAATATAAGTATATATGTGTCTATGTATAGACACACATCTATAAATATAAGTATATATGTGTCTTTGTATAGACACACACCTATAAATATAAGTATATATGTGTCTATGTATAGACACATATCTATAAATATAAGTATATATGTGTGTCTATGCATTACTCAGGTTTTTAAATAGGAGTAAATTATAATCAAAGTATGTAGAACTGATCGCGTCAGAAAGAATGCAGCATTTCTAGTTCTTTCTTTTATTTTTTTTTTCATCTGTCTCAGTCATAAGACTGCAGCCATACTGGAGCACTACCGCAAGAACTTTTAGTCGACAGAATCGACCCCAGTACTTATCATTTTAAGCCTAATACTAATTCTATACGATACCTTTCACTGAACTGCTAAGCCACAGGGACGTAAACAAACTAACACTGGTGGGGAACAAACACAGACGCAGGCACACGCGCAAACATGCATACTAACATACATACATGCATATCTATCTATCTATCTATCTATCTATCTATCTATCTATCTATCTATCTATATATCTGTGTGTATGTATGACAGGCTTCTTTCAGTTTTCGTGGAGCAAATCAACTCACAAGACTTTTGTCGGCCCAAAGCTACAGTAGAAAACACTTGCCCAAGGAGCTAAGCAGTGGGACTGAACGCCGAACCATGCAGTTAGGAAGCAAGGTTTTTACCACAGAACCACGCCTGTATGTTTTTGTTTTTCTTTTCTTTTGCTTGAACCACGAGTTAGAACGGGTTTAGCTCCTTATCATTCCATAATTGATAAAATAAGCGCAGTAATACACCAGCAAGAATTAGTTGGCTATCAGCATTTAACTATAAAAATCTTCTGGCACAAAACCGAAATATTAATAATCATTTCAAATTTTTGCCACAAGAGCAGCTTGGGAGAGGGGATTAAGTCGATTACATCGACCCCAGTGAGTAACTGGTACTTATTTAATCGACTCCGAAAGGATGAAAGGCAAAATCGGCTTTCGGTGGAATTTGAACTCAGAACGTGGCGACGGGCGAAATATCGTTAAGCATTTCGCCCGGTGTGCAAACCATTCTGCAAGCTCACCGCCTTAAACCGAAATATTAATAATCCCTTCTATTATAGGCACAAAACCTGAAATTTATGGGGAGGTGGTAAGTCGATTGCATCGACCCCAGTGCGTAACTGGTACTTATTTAATCGACCCCGAAAGGATGAAAGGCAAACTGGACCTCGGCGGAAACCGAAATAATAATGATGATGACAAAATAACATTTCTGTCTGTGTAGGCACAAGAGTTCTGTATTTAAAAGGAAAGGAATAAAAGTACTGTAATATTGATGCGTGCATCGTGAGAGCAGTGACAGATGAATCGAATTTAAATGCAACATTAAATCTATGTTGCACTCTCTTTTTGTCAGGTGCTTACTTCTCGCTTTTCAACGCTCAGCAGTAATAAATAACGAAGCATAAACAATATGAATGGTAAATGTTTGGATAGCAAACATGAGGTTGTCAAATTAGGGACAGTCACCCATCGCGTGCAGGACAATTTATGTATCTCTACATTATTTGGCTGAAATAAACTTATGATCCCTATTGGAAAATATGTAAAACAGGGCGTTTTTGTAATCCTTTTACGTTGTAGTTTTAAATAATTGTAAACGATAAATTATTGGCCAGTATATAAAGTAATCATCTAATTATTTTCAAATATTTAGAACATTCATGTACGCTATAGAATGGCAACGAGATTTATAAAATCTACATATTATTGAAAGTATGCACATGTATGGTGAATGTGTATATATGCATGTATACATATGTGTGTGTGTCTGTGTGTATATATGTGTGTCATATACTCATGTAAATACGCAAGAGAAACTCTATATGTATATGCATATATCTGTGTGTGTGTGTGTGTGTGTGTGTGTGTGTGTGTGTGTGTGTGTGTGTGTGTGTGTGTGTGTGTGTGTGTCTGTGTGTGTGTTACAAGTAGTTCTTTCTTTTCAGAAAGAGGAGAGAAAAATTGAAAGTCATTGTGCTCACACTGTTCTGAAAAAAAAAAAAGAAAATGGTAGCTGCAATAAAGTCATCTAACTTTAATTGCGGACCAAAATGGGTAGTTAGTAGCTTAACTATATAGAGTACTGACAAATAAATGCAAGCATCCTTTTAACCATTTTAGCAATTTAAAATATTCAAATAGTAAGTGGAATCTTACATTAATGGAAACAGGTTTTCTCTACCTTTCATTGAATACTAATATATCACCATATAGTACTGATTTTAAAGAATCAGCCAGAAAGCAGCCATTGAAATATCCTCATGTGTCTCCCACTTCAACGCTTGTATAAAACCGGAGAAA
Organism: Octopus bimaculoides; assembly: GCF_001194135.2. Taxonomy (NCBI): domain Eukaryota; kingdom Metazoa; phylum Mollusca; class Cephalopoda; order Octopoda; family Octopodidae; genus Octopus; species Octopus bimaculoides. Next base: position 188,130,468 of record NC_068981.1, read on the forward strand.
AAATTCCTATTCAACTGTCATATTTGATAAAGGGAAGATGTGTAAGCCAGAAAGTCATAGATCATTTATCTGAATAGTTAGCTCACGCAAGCTTTTGAGAACATGCCTTTCAGCAAAACTGACGAAAATCGTACTTGAAATTATACTTTTGGATGCAATAGTTTCAGATAGCTAACATTTGACTGACAGATAAAAATGAAATCAGTCTATACATAGATACATACATACATACATACATAAATATAT
>NC_068981.1:188131865-188137340 GCF_001194135.2 Octopus bimaculoides
ATATATATATATATATATAGGAAGGTTTGGAGGTGATGTACAGGAATTATATATTATAAAAAATAATAAGGTACTCAGATATCTGGATGGGTGTACGTTTACAAATTTTCATTAATGTCACATGTTTTATAAATATTAGCGCTTGCACCTATTCTTGTAGGTTCTTCAGATATGATTTCATTTCAGAGGATCTGTCTCTTTTTATAGTATTATGGAATGTGTAGGGGTGGAGAGAGATATATAGGGTAGTAAAAGAGGGTGAGGAATATATAATATTCAAACTTTATCTGTCGTAATAGTTTCTTGAATATTTCAGGATATATAATAATCAAGGTATGGACGGAGCAGAGAATACGTCTGGACTGATATTCATCTGCACAACAACGTAAATAACTGTTTTTATAGTTAGTTTCATGCAATGACCAAAAATGTTCTTCTCCATTTGTGGAATTCATTAATCTCCTTCATTCTAGTTTATCGAAAAACTAAGCATTGCAGAAATAGACTTTTCGTTAACTTTGACATGCAACATAAAAGTGTTATAAATGATGATTGCAATAACTAGGCAGAAAGCAATACTGTTAAGTCTGTACTTGATTAAATCAGCACCCAGTAATTGGCAGATATTGTATTTAATCAACACTTCAAGAAAGAAATGAAAACAAACGAGTGAAGTAAATTCATAAACTCATATTGTAGAAGCGTTTAACTAAATACGGGTATTTCGTCCGGCTCTCTACTGATTCTGCCGAATATCCGCCTCTTACTAGAACTAAGAATCAGTCACGTTAGTACTTGTGTGATAATATAATATTATTTGGTATCAACAGTATTATTCAATTTTGAGATCGGTTTCATATTTCGCAAGTTGTTATCGCCCAGATGGATAGATAAAACGTGGTAAACATCGGAAAGAAAGAAATATATAAAGACAAATCAAATAAATGAATAAAATGAAATAAAAAAAATATAACGAGATTTTTTTTTCGTTCGTTTTTTGTATGATCGTCATGTTTAACACAGATATTAGATACCAACATTTTCGTTATTTCGTGCAACTGAAAGTTACATCATGTTTTTTGTTTTTAATTTCATTCTTGGCTTTCGAAATATTTGTCTGTATATCGACAGATAATACCAAATACTCCAATTACCAACAGGACTTTTCATGTTTGTTCATAATTGTTTGTGAATCATGCAACGAGTTTAAGGGAATATCTGGGATATTTGATCGGAACAGTTATATTAGTTTTAGGTATATTTTGAATTTTGTAAAAAAAAAAAAAAAAAAAAAATCGATCGCTTCAAATTCTTCTTGTATACATCGTATACTCTGGAGGCGTGCTACTGCACGTACGTTGTTTGTCTAGTTTGTTCTGTTTGAGATAGGCTCTTAATATTCAGCTTATATTATTGATTTCTAACTTAGGCAAAATGCTGTATGTTTTAGAAGAAGGTAAAGTTAATTGTACTGAAGCAAGTACTTGATTTATATTGCGAAAAAGGTGATAGATAAAGTAAGTCTTGGCGTGATTTGAACTCAGAATGTAAAGGGATGAATTGAACCCACATGACATTTTTTCAAAAGTCTACCAATTCTTTCAATCTACTAGACTTGATCAGCTTATAATATTGGTTTCACATTTTGACACAATTCCAGCAAGTTCGAGGTTTTAAGTTAAGTTGATTATATGGATTCCAGTCCTCAACTGGTACTTAATTTATCGACCACGAAAGGATGAAAAGCAACGTCGACTTCGGTGGAATTTGAACTCAGAACGTAAAGATGGACGAAATGCCACTAAGCTTTTTGTCCGGCGTGCTAACGATTCTGCCAGTTTGCTGCCCTGATCGGCTTATAATATTGATTTTTAACATAAGTTTAAAGGCCACACATTTTCTCTTGGTGATTGGGGATTGATCGATTATATCGATTTTATTAATTCTGCATAGTTGAAAAGCAAAGTCTATGGCAACATTTAAACTAAGAGGCAAAATGATGTTACCAAATACCACAAGGTAATTAATCCGTGATTTAATCAATCCTGTCATCTATGGAGATTGATTAGATTATACTTCTAATTTCTCTCCTCCTACTGCTCGTTCTAACGATTTTATTAATTGAAATTTTCGTCTTCCCACATAATTTTATAGTTGATGAAATAAAAATAAAAAGTGCACATTAAAAATCCCATTTGGCATATCAGCAATAGATTATTGCAAACCTACCAATTTAGACGTTTGTTTAAGATAAAAATTTTCTTTGAGCGATATTTGGTGATAAATCATAAATCGTCCAAGACAAAATCAAATTTGTTTCGTAATCGTTCACATTCAAGCTTTTATATAAATTAGACTTTAAAGTTTGAGCGAAGTGAACATCAGTCGCTCTAAAAGATTGTAAGATTTCTGATTAATTTAGTCTGAAATTAGTTTTCTTAGAGACAATAGCATTACGTTGATGGGTAATATATCATGATTTTAGTTTTCTAGTCACGTAGTTTAATGGATGAAAAGTTTGGCTGCAGCGACAATCGATAGTTTAAAGGACCAAGTTTAATGCAGTTTAAATGTTAAAATTTTTTCATTGCAAACTATTTACTTTGAGAGGAGACTCTCTGGATAACGCAGCAACCACTAAACACGATGTTAGATAGCTAACTTGTGGAGACATTTAATTCCAAATGATGTAATCGGTTTCATAACATATACGTGTCTGTATTTCTTTTAAATTAGCATTATAGTAATTTCGGATATTTCATCCGAATTAATCCTGATTAATTGTATATATACTTGGTAATATACCACTAAACACCACAGATATCGACTATCAATTGTTTTCAGTTGTAAATAATAATACTAACGTCAATCTCACGGTTGCTGGCTTGATTTCAAATAGTTGAAATGTGTGATTATCATTGGAATTTAATGATGCATTATCATTCTTAAATTTGAATTATAATTAACGGTACAACAGATTTCAAGCATACAAGTCTCTTACTCTCAATCCTTTCCGTCGAAGAGCGCAGGATCGAATCGTAAAAGACTTTTCCATTCTTCCTTAGCATTAACCAAATACACCTGGTTGTTGTTACTATACTTGTCTTCTTTTTTTTAACAACTACATTGTTCCGGGTTCACTCCCACTGCGTGGCACCTTGGGCAAGTGTCTTCTCCTATAGCCTCGGACCGACCAAAGCGTTGTGAGTGGATTTGGTAGACGGAAACTGAAAGAAGCCTGTCATATACATTTATATATCTATATATATATATATATATATGATTGTGCTTATGTGTTTGTTCCCCCACATTCGCTTGCTAACCGGTGTTGGTGTGTTTACATCCTCGTAAATTAGCGGTTCAGCAAAAGCGAACCGATAGAATAAGTATTAGGCTTACAAAGAATACGTCCTGGGGTCGATTTGTTCCACTAAAGGCGGTGCTCCAGCATGGCCGCAGTGAAATGACAAACGGATAAAAAAAGAATTTATATATATATATATGTGTGTGGGTGTGTACGCAGGTATGGATATATATAGAGATATATCTATGTAAATGAGTAACAAAGATGTACAGGTGTCAATTCATTACGGCCATTTCAGGCTGCTCCTTTAATTGATTAATGAAAACATTACTTTCATTTGAAAGAAACCGTTCTTGTCAGGTGACCGCATAGACTCCAATCTAAGCATATAACCATTTTTTGAAACATATTTAGATCGACGTAGCTAAGTGCCTCCATCTAAGTACCTAATTCAACTAAATCTTAATTATAGATATATTCATATGTAGATAAGTAAATCGTGGTACACCGTCTGTTACGACGACGATGTTTCCAGTTGATTCGATTCAACGGAACAGCTTGCTCGTGAAATTAACGTGCAAGTGGCTGAGCACTCCACAGACACGTGTGCCCTTAACGTAGTTCTCGAGGAGATTGAACATGACACAAAGTGTATCAAGGCTGGACCTTTGAAATACAGGTACAACAGAAACAGGAAGAAAGAGTGAGAGAAAGTTGTGATGAAAGAGTACAGCCGGGTTCGCCACCACCCCCTGCCGGAGATTTAGATGTTTTTGCTCGATAAACACTCACAACGCCCGGTCTGGGAATCGAAACCGCGGTTCTACGACCGCGAGTCCACTGCCCTAAACACGGGACCATTGCGCCTCCACACGATAGGTAGACAGGTATGTATGTATGTATGTATGTATGTATGTATGTAACTATTGCGAACGTATGTGCATTCGCATATACGTTAAAAGCATCCTTCAGCTATTTTGTTTCAGAAATGATAAAGAGAAAAGTTTGGAGAAAGGAATAATTGTGACGGTAAACGCCAAAGAACAATTTTGCGTTGTATCCTTGCTGTATCAGCAATGCAGGGCCTAAAGATCATGTATTGAAATATTTTCAGATTTTCTGTGAGGATAAACTGCATCCAAAGATCTATAAAATTCAATGACTAGTTGTCATGTTCAGATTTATTTGAAAGACAAACCAAACTGTGATGGTTTGTTACCAACTTAATGTGGCAGTCCCAGGAAAGGAAAGAATGCTACTGCTATTTAGCCCCAAGAAACACCGTTTCTAGTTGGCTACGTGACACAAGCATTCTGTGTCCTTAAGTTTCCAAACAGGGGAGATAATAAACCTAATTGTGTGCATCATTAATCGTCTTTTATCGTCTATCTTTTACTTCTTTCAGTCATTAGACTGCAGCCATGCAGGGACAACGCCTTGAAGAATTTTAATCGGACGAATAGACCATAGTGCTTACTTTTTAAAAAACTCTGGCACCGCTTCTATCGGTTACTTTTGCTGAACTGTTAAGTTACGGGGACATAAGCACACTACTATCAGTGGTCAAATGGTGGTGAAGGACAAACACACAAACACACACACACACACACACACACACACACACACACAAGATTCGGGCTTCGTTCATTTTCCGTCAAGTAAATCCACTCACGAGGCGTTTCTCGGTCGGTCCAATTCTATAGTAGAAGACAGTTGCCCAAGGTTCCATGAAGTGGGACTGAACCCGGAACCAGGTGGTTATAAGCAAGCATTTTTTTTCAACAAAGCCACGCCTAACACTGTAGGTATTCATTTTGTGTAAAGTCTTTTATAGCAACTTTTAACAATAATACCCTAAGTATCACTAAATTTTAATGCGAATAATTTCAACCTGAATATCCGGAGGCAGTAACTGGTTTAGCGTACTTGAAACAAGAACACAGACACTCTTTAAGCATCTTTCGAAAGTTGGTGCACTTGTTATTTGTTTTTCTGTACATCACCACTCGATGACAAGCAAAGAGAAGAAAAAAATCGGCTTCGTTTTCTATGTCAAATATTATGTAAGCATCTGCTCTATATAAAATATGGAAAATATTGCATATCTTTACGTAAGTGTATAAATTGCATATCCCTATCTCGTAAAGAATACATATGCGTAATGCGTATAT
>NC_068981.1:188137656-188139123 GCF_001194135.2 Octopus bimaculoides
TATATCGTAAAGATTGCATATGTACGTGTCAAAACGGATGAGTTATTACTTGCCAGCGTTATTTCTCCGGTGTGGAAAGTTATAAATTAGACTAGTTAGCAGTCTTAGCAGAGTGTTTGATCAATAAATCAAAATTAGCAATATAAGTTGAGAGAAATTCTGGTAGATTTCGGTGTTACAGAGATTTATCCTCGGAAAGATAAATAGATTATCTGGCATTAAGGTTGTTATTTATCTTAAGCAAATACTTCATAATTTCTAAAGAGGAAAATATCGTGACATATATTAGGCTTGCCTAGTAGTATTAGTAGTTGTAATACATTGCCATTACCGCTCTCGAAACTTCTGTTTTTTGTTTGGAGTACTACAATTGGAAAAACACTGTTTAGAGATTACATCACACATACGTACACGCATACATACACATACACACACACGTGCTCAGAGTTTTAAAAAAAAAGTCATTTTGAATGAGAAAGTCCTCAGATAGAAAACCTTCATTGCTTAGAGCTAATGACTGTCTTAATAGCCGGCTTGTAATAATACGGAAGATAATGAGAATATGATCATACTCTGAAGAGAAAACATGGGGAATAGACATCGATTTAACTTCACTGAAATGTTTTATATTTTGTCAATTATGTTTATTAAGGATGATACAGAAAGGGGGAAAAAAAGACTAGATCAGGACGTATCTGATACTGGCATAAAGTAGACATTTGAAAATATACTTCGTATTCCATATGTAGGATGTTGAACTAACCAGGATGTTAAGAATGAAGTAGTTGGGGAAAATACAGACTAGGAATTTTTTGTGTCGGAAAATAGAGTGGTTTGGTCAGGCATAAATCAACTCCTAATAAAAGAAGCATAAGTAGTTCAAGAACGGATGGTTGAGTGACATCCTGGGACGGATAGGGAGGAAGATGGTGGATAACATAAGGCTGGTTGATGACCTGGAGACATGGTGGGAAGTATTCATTGGAATCTTCTACCATTTTTATTTCTTTTTCAAGACGAGTATGTTCTAGTTCTAGTGTGCCTTTCGCTCGGCCGTCAGGTTACAATCACTCCTACAGATATCGTACATGGTTTTAGCGACAATATCGTTTCATGCGAACTTTTTTGGACAGACACCGATGACGTGAGTGATATCTTTCACAGTAAGGCGGTGAGATGGCAGAAACGTTAGCACGCCGGGCGAAATGCTTAGCGGTATTTCGTCTGCCGTTTCGTTCTGAGTTCAAATTCCACCGAGGTCGACTTTGCCTATTATCCTTTCGGGGTCGATAAAGTATCAGTTACGCACTGGGGTCGATATAATAGACTTAATCCCTTTGTCTTTGTGTGTTCCCTCTATGATTAGCCCCTTGTGGGCAATAATGAAATAAGAAACGTTAGCACGCCGGGCGAAATGTTTAGCGGTATTTCGTCTGTCTTTCCGTTCAACGTTCAAATTCCAACGAG
>NC_068981.1:188139133-188141532 GCF_001194135.2 Octopus bimaculoides
GTTGCGTACTGGAGTCGATCTAATCGACTGGCCCTCTCCCCCCAGTGTGGCATAGTCGACATTTTCTATTACAATTCGAAGGTTTAGATGCATTTCTATGTATTTTGTTGACCCACTGTTCACTAGCGATAGATTGTTGCAGCATAGCAAAGGTGGAGTTGAGATGTGAAGTACCTATCACAAGTCCAGTAGTATCCGCCATTTCTATCAAAGTCTAGCTTTCGTTTTGAAGGAACGGATCCTTCACACACACACACACACACACACACACACACACACACGCACGCACACACATACACACACACGCACACACACGCACGCGCGCACACACACACACATGGTGATTAAGTTCTAATATAACTCATCAAAGAAAAGTAGTTTAATAAACATCAGTGTGCGCACGCATGCGTGTGCGTGTGTATGCGTGCGCACGTTCTGTGCATACAGTGATTTTTATGCAAATAAAATCTTAATTTTCTTCTAGACTTATAGTTTGAGTTATCTCCAAGCGAATAAATTCATAGCCATTGCACGTACTGTCCGTTTGTTAAGAGTAGATTAGTCGATGCAATTGTTCCTCAATATATTACTGCTATTCATTTTAGCGAACGTGTGGAAATTTAATATCAGATCTCAGACGAACGAAGCTACTCTACATATGATTTGACGTCCTTACCCACTCTGATGTTTATTACACTCGTCTATCTTCTCTTCTTTGGTAAATAATATCATCTAATATGTACTTTAATATTATATATGTTCCATTAAATTATGCAGCAGAAAACTATAGCTTTCTGATTTATAATCTTTATTTCGGTTTAGAAGTAAAACTTTTACAAGACCATTCATATACTCTTGTTGTTTAATTTGTGTCGTTGAAGCTGGAAATGGAAACTAAATTTCTCGTTAATATCGTGTAGGAAATATAGATTACAAATTAAATGGAAGTAGAATAGTTATAAGTGGCAATAGCCTACACTAAGTAGAAATATTGTTTGGAATATAAGTAAATGGAAATGAAGATACTGGAAGCTATTTATATTAATCCACGTTCTTATTTTATTGCACATCTTTGTGTTTTGCTGCTATTCCAATATCGATATGGGAAGGCGAGAACAATAAATTTTATTTTATTTGCACTGTAGTTATTTGCTTTCTCCTTTCATCATAAAGAAGCCAGTTTTCGCTATTCTTCTTACTTCGGGACAACTAAATGTGTTGTTTATTTATTTCAGTCTGGCTCTTTTAAGTTTTGTTGCTTCAACATTAGAGATATTTATGGGCCTCAAAATGAGTTTAATGAATTCAATACAATCGAGTGATTTCATCGTTTGAATATTTCTGTTAATTATAAGAAGCAATAACAGTTTTCAAATTTCCTTTTCTTAACAACTGTTAAGAAGTATGATTGTTCTTCGAATTTAGTTTTCCCAAATCTACATTTCTAATGAGCACTAATGATAGCCTCTATTCGACGATTCACTTTAAATGTAATTTCAAACCGGATCTGTCCTGAGACTATAAATAAATTGAAGTAAATAAACAGTGATTATTACAAGAAGTTTAATTCCAGTATAAGACCGAACAGTTAAAATCTTCAAAACCTTCCCGATGTTTATCCTCTAAAAACAAACACGAATTAACTCACATGTGTGTACACATACACATACAAATACATATGCAAACACACATATATTCACACAAACACACGTGCGCCCGCGCACGCAAGTACTCCCATCTCTAGCCTTACGAGATGCACACAGACCCGGGTCTCTTGGTAGTTTCCCGTCTTCAGTGTGTGACAAATCACCAAGTAGTGATGAACGCTCGTTCCACTCGCAAAATACTATATGCTTTTTCCAGCGACAAACTATCGTTGATCTCGAAAAAGGAGAAATTAGCTATATTAAATCTCTGAGCGAGAGTAAATAGTAACAGTACGGAATCGTAAAATATATTTGCCAACTAACTGTGGAAGTCCCAAAGAGGACGATGTTACTGTTGTTTTTAGCCCCATGAAGACATCTCCTGGTTAACGACACACTGTTTGTGTCCGATTAGTATTTGCGAGAGGGGGTCATCACTAACTGGTGATTATCACACACTGAAGACGAGTAACCACCCAGAAACCCGAGTCTGAACATTACGTAAGGCTAGAAATGGGAGCAGTGAACTCCTCTCGCAAATACTAATCAGATACACATAGTGTGTCGTTAGCCAACTGGAGGAAATGTCTTCCTGGGGCTAAAAACAACAGTAACATCGTCATCTATGGGACCGCCACATTTAGTTGGCAAATATATTTTACGATTCCGTACTGTTACTGTTTACCTCTCGCCCAGAGAGGAAAACAGAAACAGTGTGTATATATATATATATATGTACTGACAGATATATAT
>NC_068981.1:188141829-188144934 GCF_001194135.2 Octopus bimaculoides
GTGAGTGTGTTAAATAATAAGGCACTAAAAGAGAATGACCCTCCCCAGACGCAATGACAGAATAACACACACACACACACACACACACACACACACACACACACACACATATATATATATACACACATATACGTTTGCTCAGCCAGGACTAAGCAACAGCATCCTTTCAGTTTCTTGTGATGATCATGTGTTGTTCTTGGGCCTCAAGTTATTCATGACAAAATTGACTGTTCCAATGTTATCCTGGCATAATGTATTTATGACTACATCGATCAATAAGTATGGTGTTTGATCTAAAGGAGCTTTGACTGTTCTTTTTAGCAGGTCGACGAGTAAATAGTTCTTTTACTGTCTCATTACACAAGATATTTAAGAGAGAGGCACATCATTGATAGATACGTTGTCATATTCATTCGTCGTTGTTCCTATTTTACAATTATGAAGTTGCACTCTCCTTGTAAAACCTGTATCCTTATTTCCTGTAATAATGCAATAATCATTCTGATTGTGTCAGATTCGTTCAGGTTTTTCAAGGCTCATTAATTTATTTTCTTGGACTTCCTTAGCATATATTTTAGTGGTCTCATTTCTAGTGAGAATAGCATCAGAGATGGTCTCTATGGTATGTCATCCATTAGATATTACATCATATAGTTACTTGTCTAGCTTCAGTGTACTGATTTCGAAAGTAGCCATATATATACTTCAATCAATGTTTTCAGGAAGCAAAATACAATCTATGAGTGGAGAACAAAACTATTTTCCTTCTCTAATCCAGTTAGACTGTAAGCATGTTCTTTATATGTTTTCGAACTCCTAATAGAAACTTTATGATCAATATTTACTCGACATGCCCCCAAACGTATTCCTTGACAGTTGATTATTCCTCTATGATCACATTATTAAATTTGGTACTATTCTAGGGGAACAGGTTGAAGCAAATTGTACACTGTTTGTATATAAAGTTCGGACATTCAATTGGAAGGTAGCTTTTAGCCAAGATTGTCACCTTTTTCTTAGCTGTCAGCTATGGTTTTGCTATTGTCGATTAAGTGTAATAATAATCCCACTGAAGGCTGACAAGTTGATTACAGTAAAAGCATATTGTACCTGAGTCTTTACTATCTTACAGTGTTTCCAACATCATTCCAGAAACATTATTACCATACGTGGTACAGTTTAAGTTTTAGATAAAATGTGAAATATTCAACTGATATTATATTCAACAGTAAAAGACTGGGAACTGAAATTCAAACTGAAGAAGTAGTTGAAGGTCCCAAAATCTGTCGTCTCAACATCCTTACTGACAGATATTGTGCTTATTACAGAAGCATCCAAGTAGGTGTTTTTGTTTTTTTGGCCGTGTTTTCAGAATTCTCTGTTCCCTGGGACGACCGCATCGAGGAGACAAACGAAAGTAAGACGGAGGAGGTGTTTTGATGTGCTTGTGGAGCTGTGCCAAAGCAATGGAATACAAGCAAGGTGTGATCTGAACTAAGCAGGTTTGCAGGCCAGTTCCTCTGCAAAACTTAAGGGCCAGTCGGCAGAGAGCCACCAAGTTTGCGGTGGAGGCAGTAGAGATTGTCTGAAGGTGGCTGTAAATCAAGAGGCGCCAGTCCTTGAAGGAGTAGTGCTACCTGGGGTAGTTCTAATTGCATACAAGCCAGGGCTTGATCAGCTCAGGCTATTTCATCCAGGTGAAGGTATCTGATTATTGAAAGACCCAAAACACCTAACGACCCCAGGAAACATCACTGATAATATATTCGGGTGCATCACAGGATGGTATGTAAAAGAGTTAATCAACCTCTCGTCCAGATAGCTTTCCAGTTTATATTTCCCTCAAGGATGTAGTTATTTTCCCTCTCTTGAGATGGAACTCTTAGGCTTGAATTTGCTGCACTTTCTTTTCCCTGTTCACTGAGTTTTGATATTGCCCTCGTATTATATTGATTATTTATCTTCCAGCCATCTCCAGCTTTTAATTCTTGTTTAATAGATATCAGCATTTAATTCTTGCTTCTGAGATATCGTTTTCAGTTCTTCTTTCAAAGATATCAGCTATTAATTCTCGTTTCAGAGTTATCAATTGCCATTTCCAAACATCATCACAATTTTCTCTTTCAATTTCATTTGATGAAAGGTGAACTTATTTATTTTATTACATTTCATAAAAGTTTCAACATAATTACGGCAACTTTTCTCTCAGGTCCAGATCTTCTTCTTCTTCTTCTTCTTCTTCTTCTTCTTCTTCTTCTTCTTCTTCTTCTTCTTCTTCTTCTTCTTCTTCTTCTTCTTCTTCTTCTTCTTCTTCTTCTTCTTCTTCTTCTTCTTCTTGTCTTTGATGACTTATTCTTGTTTATTTCTCTGATATTCCCGAGATGGTGCTCAACTCTTATTCAAAACTAGAAAATATAAACAAGAATCTATTTACTTGAAGTTGGTTGAACTTTATCTTCTAAATGTTTCTTCCAAAGGCATTAATCATTATCATACGCAACTTTGCAGGAGTTTATTCATAATAATGAATCAAAATATATCATAAAATCGTAACTGAAATGAAATCAACATCTTGCAGAAAACGTTTCTTTATACTTCATTATATTGCATATATCTCTCTCATGGGACATAATCACTACCATTTCCGTGTGCGCATCAATTAAGATTGCTGAGTCAAAATATTTACCTACAGCCACGACGTCAGATGCCGTCGTGATATATGTGAATACATACATACAGAAATACATATATACATACATAATACATATTATATATATATGTGTGTGTGCGTGTGTGTGAGCGCACTGGGATTGAACTCATCAACTAGCCCCCTCTCCAGGAAAATTCGTCGTCGTAACCGACAGAGAGCCAGTGCATACATACATACATACATACATACATACATACATACATACACACACACACACAGGCGTCGACTGTGTGGTAAGATGCTTGCTTCCCAACTGCATGGTTCCAGGTTCAGTCCCGCTGCATAGCACCTTTTGTGCCAGGGTATTCTACTATAGCTTTGTGCTGACCAAAGCCTTTTAAGTGAGTTTGGTAGATGGAAACTGAAAGCCCATCGTGTGTGTGTATATATATATA
>NC_068981.1:188147770-188154204 GCF_001194135.2 Octopus bimaculoides
TATATATATATATATATATATATCAGAGGGTTCATAACATGTATTTGAACAACAAATACAGAGGACAGTATATCAAGTAACATACAATATAAATTCCTGATTTATTGAAATTATCTCCGTTTTCTGAGAGATTATTAGCGTAATTCCCTGGTGGTAGTTAGTACCAATCCTAAATGAAAAGGGAAAATAATGTCAAGAATTATCCAAAACTGACCTGCTACTAATGAAAAAGACAGTCGGATTGCCTGAAAACAAAGATACAATTGTAGTCTCGTCTTTCTATCTTAATGGATGTCACAAGCACTGCAACAGTCCTATCTTCAGCAGACGAGACATTTAACCATATAAAAAGTAGTGTGTGTGTGTGTGTGTGTTGTCAGACACGTAGGGATACACACAACACATTCTGATACACACGTCTATGCAAACAGAAAGAAAGAAATATAGTCGGAGGTATGCTTTACGAGTTAGATCTTTCACCTGATGTATTGAGATGTGATTCATAATTACATTTGTATTCAAGATACCTTGTCAATGAGTCTTATTTTCATATTTTCGATGCTTCTAAATTAAGTTAAATATACACATAGATTTATATGCATACAAGCATACATTTGTAAACACTGACACACGTATGTATATATGTATACAGTTTCGTATGTGTGCATATGAGTGTGTGTGTGCATATATATATATGCAAACTTACGTACATACATACACGCATGCAAACATACATACATGATGACATACATATTTGTATGCAAACATACATACGTGTGTGTATGTGGAACGCGGCAGTGTATTCCGTACAGTCTCCCAACATGAAATCACTTACGTCACAGGCTGGTAATTTTTCTTCTAGTCTCGGCTGTGAAACTATCTCTGAGTTTGAAAACTCTTATAAGTAAATTATAATATATTATGCATGTATATGTGTGTGTTTATGTGCATGCGCGCACATGTATGTAATTCTAGAATTCGAAATGTGTCACCGGATTTTGGAGAAACCTGTATATTGATAAAGTGTTACGAGGAGCGACACAGAAGTAGCTGGAAACATTCCCTCTAGGACAAATCCGTTGTAGTTCAGGCTTCCACCGTTAGAAGCCACTTGATGCAAATCTCAGGCATCAGTTTGCCGACCAGCGTCCTCTGGTGGGGTCGTACTGCCACGTGGTGTGTCTTTGGCAGTGCTTCTCCTCTGTTCGTCGATTTTTGTGATGGCTGAAACGAAAGAACAACGTGCTTCCGTGAAATTATGCTTTCTGCTAGGGAAAACAACGACTGAAACAGTTGTCATGTTTCAAACAGCTTACAAGGACGCTGCCATGAACAAAACATAAGTTCATGTGTGGTTTTCACGCTTTAGGAACGGTCAATTGTGGCTTGAAGACCAAACTCATTCAGGGTGACCGTTGGCATCCTGAACGAATGAAAACATCATGAAACATCAAGAACTGATCGTGGAGGACCGTCGCCGAACAATTGACGAACTTGTTGATATGACCGTTGTGTTCTGGAGTTCCTGCCAATGAATTTTGATCGAGGAATTGCGTATGAAATGAGTTGCAGAAAAATTTGTGCCTCGCTTGCTCACTGAAGATCGAAAGCAGTCACGGCTGAATGCATATTATGAACTGAAAGAACTGTTGGAAGTTGATCTGGACCTTTTTCGGAGGGTCATCACTGGTCATGAAAGTTCGTACTACGGAAATTGCAGATGTGGAAGAGGTGAAGGATAAAACGACGGGGGTGTTAAAAGGCAACACTTCGCAAGAATTCCGGGACTGCTTCGAACAGTGGAAAACGCATCTGTACGGATACATTGCTTCAAATGGAGAATACTCTGCAGGCGATAAAAATGTAAACATAAAGCTAAGTGAATAAAATATTGCAAAATTCCGGTTTCTTTTGGGTACCCTTTCGTACATACAACCTCTTTGTAACAGTAATCTACCGCCAGTAAAATGAATGCGTGTCTATATATATGTATAACTTAGATAACTTTCGGCCATTAACGGCCCAGGCCATGACTAACTCAATAGCATCACTTGGAAGAGTCTTTTAATTAATCATTTCGGGACACCATGGACCACTCAAGCAGAGAGCTGTTTTTTGTTGAGATATATCCAGGTGTAGGTAGTTTATTCAGTGTTTTCTGGAGGAATTTGTCCAGGTACCGTTTGAAAGTTGTGGGGTCTTTTTCTACTTTAATTTCCTTCTGGATAACATTGAAAAGTGCAGGATCATTGGCAGTGAAGAAATTATGTCACAATATTCTTAAGTGATGTGATCCCGACCTTTGTAGGGAACGCATTGCACGGGAGCCTAGTCTTGGGTGAATTGTAAACATAATACCGATATCATTTGGATAATATTGGTGGAATATTTTCCACATGGTACTAATAATGTATCACTTATGGCGGCGTTGCAGAGAAAAGAGTTTCACCTATTTAAGTCGAGCCCAATAATCAAGTCCTGTCATGCCACTTATTTTTTTAGTGATTGATCTTTGTGGCGCTTCGATCCTCATTATCTTGTTTTTTGTAGGGGAAGGACAATATGCAGCAGTATTCGAGGTGGGGCCTAGCGAATGTGGAGAAGAGAAGGATGATGGTTTCATGATCACTAGATTGAGAAGTTCTGAGGATCCATGAACACAATCTGCGGGCAACATCGACTTCTTTGTTGATGTGCACACTCCAGCTAAGGTTGCTGTCGACAGTTACAACTAACTCTCTGATATTATCCGACGGTTCAAGTAGGTCTCCTGACGGTAGTGTATATGGTTGTTTGGGTGTGCCCTCTTTTCCAATGTGGATGAACTCAAATTTTTCTTCGTTTAGCTGCATATTGGTTTTTCGTGCCCACTGGGTTACTGCGCATAGGTCCGATTGAAGCATCATTCGATCATATGCTCCCTTAATGACTTTCTGAAGCTGCAAATATTCTAATAGTTCGATGGAATCTGCAATGTCATTAATATGGACAATAAATAGAAGTGGACTCAACAGTGTACCCTGCGGGACTCCGCTGATGACACATGCTGGTCTTTAGTGGATGCCATCAACCAGAACATGCTGGGTCCTGTTTGTTAGGAAATACTTAATCCAGTGAAGTAGCCTTCCACCGAGTCCAGCATTGGATAGTTTCCTTAACAGTATATTGTAGTCGACTCTGTCGAAGGCCTTGCTGAAATCAAGGTATATGACATCGGTGTTGGATCCCTCACTTAGTGCATTGAACATGTTATCAAAGTGATGGAGCTGTGTTAGTCTCTCCCACCACGAAAGTCATGCTGGTTGAAATTTAGAAGATGATTTTGGTTTAGGAAGGCTGTTATTATTGATCTCAACACTCTCAAATATTTTGATGATATGCGAGGTGGGTGAGATTGGACAGTAGTTTACTGGGAGCGATGTATTCCCTTTTTTAAAGATCGAAACGCTGATTAGGGAGAAGGTTTTGAGGGATAAAACCGGCATCCAGTGATTTCCTCCGGAGATTTGCAAGAGGAGCTACAAGTTGCTGTCTGCATTCCTTCAGCACTTTAGCAGGGAACCTGTCGGGACCCACTGCTGAATCAGGTTTGATTTCTTTTATTACTGCTAGAATGTCAGTCGCGTCGAAGGTTATGTCGGAAAGGACATGTTGAGAATTCACAGAGGCAAAGCTGCTTGAGTCTACTGAATCAGGGTCACTGAAGACAGAGCAGTATTAACTTTGCAGAATCTCAGTCATGTTTTTGGCATCGTTGTAAAGATGCCGTTTCCGTCAACCAGTGGGCCGATAGTGGAAACCGTGACCCTATGTGTTTTGCAAAGGAGTAAAGAACTTTAGGATTATTCTTGATGTTTTTAATAGCCCAGGCTTCCTCAGCAGCTCTCTGGTTGTTTATGAGGGTTCTCATCCATTCCTGCAGCTGTTGCTTCTTTGATTCTAAGGTTGTTAATGTTCTCGATTGGGGGTGATGCTGATGGTGGTATTTTAAAGTATTGATTTTTTTCGGTTTATTCTTCTTATTTACCTGGTGAGCAATTTTCTCTGTTTTGGAATCCTGCATCTATTGTTATTTATGAGTCGTGAGGTTGTGTGTTTTGAGCATATGAGGGTGACTGTGTCCTCGAATAGTTGCCATGGGTTTGTGTTTGTTGTGGTATTGGAGGAAGCAAGAGAGACGGACCAGTCCACTTACAATAAGTCTTGAGTGATCGCACTCCAGTTTGACTTGTGTAAATTCATATTATCAAATGGGTGCCCTGGAGTTAATGATTTATGCCAAATATTTAGATACTGAAGATTGAGGTTACAGAGTACTACGTCATGATCGGAGACGAGGATTCTTTCCACTGTAATTTTATGGATAGTGGGAGCATGATTGCTTCGCACTAGATCCAAGACACTTTGGTTGTTCCTGGTTGGTGCATGGACGAGTTGTGACAGGAAAAAATTATTCATGAATTTGAAAAGTAACCCCACTACTTTGTCTGAGCTTGAGGTAAAGGTTCTTGGTCTAACAATATTAGTGGACCAATCTATAGAATATTTCCTGGGCTACATTGCAGGAGGAAAGATTTGATTTTCTCGAGGCACTCTTGGAAATAATGTAAGAGTGCTTTTGGGGAGGAGGGTCTGTCGACCCCAGCATTTGCTACACTTTAAGCTTGGTACTTATTCTATCGGATACTTTTGCCGAACTGTTATGTTATGGAGAAGCAAACACCCGGTGTCAAGAGGTGGTAGAAGACAAACACACACACACATACACAGGCACGCATATATATATATATATATATATATATATATATATATATATATATATATGTATACATACACTATGGGCTCCTTGTACTTTCCGTCTAGACGGCTTTGGTGGGCAAGTGTTATCTACTATAGCTTCATGCCAGGAACCATGTGGTTGGGAAGCGAACTTACCATAAGGCCACACCTGTTAAGAATTAGCCAACAACTTATTTGCTGATGCGTGCTAATATCTGCTAAACAGAAAATAATTAGATGGTGTGTGTTCGTAGCACACGCGATTCTCTTCAACAAGAGAAGAATGAACAGATATGTTATTGTTTGGATTTTCGCCATTCTGCGTGCACCCGATGAATTACTATCTGTTTAGCGGACGTCAGCACGCATCAACAAATAATTTGTTTGCTCATTCCTATAACCAAGAGCTCGTGTTCATGTCAGATTCATTAGTCCAGCGGGTAGCTTCCATTGCGAACCGGAGATTAACAAAACAAATTGTATTTGCTGTTTTTTGCAGTACCCTAATTTGGTTAAGATAGAAATCCCAAACTTTATTTATATGATAGACAACTCACTTAATCTGCTATTCTACCTATTATAACCCCGGGTATTTAGCAGTGTGCGTGATTCATACATTCATATATATATATATATATATATATATATATATATATATATACGGAGGGTGCTAAAAGGTTCTCGGCTCTAAGAGGACCGCGGAGCGCCTGGTAGGAAGCTCAACCTTTGGAGTTCTTTTACAGGGTTTAGAAAAATTGAAGGGCCGCTGCAATAACTGTGTGAATCTGAGAGGAAAATCTATTGAATAAAATCGTAACTAACTGATCTTCCGGTATTTTCTTCTACTCAAAGGTTAGGAACTTTTCAGCAAAAAGAAAGCTTCAACACATATCAATTTGGCATTTAGTCTCCTGCGAATTCTCTGCCTTCTGAAACCACACGCATTATCCAGTGTCGTTTCCACTCACGGAAGCATTCATGGAACTCCTGTTTGGAGAAAGCGAGCAGCTACCTCATCGCATTCCCTTTCAGTTTCTTGACATCGTGAATTCCTGCTTCTTTCAAGTGGGAATCCTTTCACGCTTTGGTTTCGGGGATGATATGAGTAGACAACGAGTCATTACTTGTTACGACTGTTTCCAAAATGTTTTCGTCTTCCTCGATACAATGAAGGAGAACCTTTGCAGCTGAAACCTGATCTTCTTTTTGAGACGACAACACTCTACGCTCTTTACCAACAAACGCTGGTATAAACACAACGGAAGTGAGCGTGAACGTTAAACTTTGTACGCATGCGTCACACAGTTCAGTCATTTTGTACCAAGCAGTTTCACCCTGCGTACTTTACCTCCGTTACCATAGCAACAAGCTTCATACATTCTGACACACATACACACATAAACACATACATACATACATACATATATACATGCATGTGTATAGGCATGCACACATACATACGCATGTACACAGATACATACGCGCACACATGTACACGCACATACATACATACATACATACATACATACACATGTACATATATATCATGAACTAACTATTACTTTCTCAGATGCAGCACATAATTTTGTCAGTGAACAGGTCGCGGTCTCAAAGCGACGAAAATATTTTGACAAATTAAATTTAAATGTTGAAGT
>NC_068981.1:188154666-188158764 GCF_001194135.2 Octopus bimaculoides
ACACACACACACACACACACACACACACACACACACACACACACACACACACACACAGTCGCGCGCGCACAAGCACACACGACGGGAATCTTTCAGTTTCTCTACCAAATTCACTCACAAGGCTCTGATCGGCCCATGGTTATAGAAGAAAATACTTGCTTAAGGAGCCACGCAGTCTGGTAGCTGAACACGGAACGATGTGGTTGGGAAGCAAGCATCTTAATACACAGCCTCACCTCCGCCTGATTACGAGTTTCTAGGTATATGTTGTGTGTGCGAGAGTATGTGTGTGTGTGTGTGTGTGCGTCTGTGTGCGTGCGCGCGTATGGATATAAGTGCGAATGTACGCTCATGTTTATGCGATATCAACGTCTCAATGGCTTGTGTCTTGGGGCAATTTATTAGTTTACTATTCACAAATTAAACATTGTTTATTTTCACTGGGGGTGTAAATAGAAATACAACGTTCAATTCTTCTGGATTGGTACTAGCTGCTCGTATTTTGTATTTCCCCGAGCAAATTGTCTACGAGTTGAGACTCAAACACCGGATGTCACTTTGTCTGTTGTCTTTGGTTATTTTTTTTTTTAGGCTGGTTTTAAAGTTATTTCTGTCTTCGTTCGTAGGACAACATACACATTGAGAAATCAAAAATATCATTTCACGTATTTCGCAAGGTTATTTTGCATACGTCGTTGAAATATTACTTTGAAGATCGTGTTATCAAATCAGAATAGAATGATCATGCCAGCGGTTATTGATATTTTCAGAAGCTTTGAATATTTCGGTTCCGTCACTTGACAGAAGTGACTTTAGCCTTTGTTAATTGGTCAGTAAACTGTTGGCGACTTCAAAGACATTATATTTTTTCCAGACGAGGCATCAAATTTCAGAATTTGCTGAACTTTGTCTCTGTATTACACACACTCACACACAACACACTCACACACACACCTACACACTCACACACACACCTACACACTCACACACACACCTACACACACACGTGTGTGTTTGTGTATGATTTTTCTTTTTTGTATTGCCGATAGTTTGTCTCATTAAACAGTATCTGTTTTATGTACAATACAGAACAAATGAGAAGTGAAGTAAATTTAAATGCCATAAAGCCGCACTGTGGGTTAAATAAGAATGTAAACATACTCCTTTTATCCTATTCATGTATTGTGAAAAGGAGTGGGTCTTCTGTCCGGGTGTCTCATGATTTGTTGATCGTTCCTCTGCGAAGACGAACCTATCTTCTTTCCCCAGTATACCAACTGCTTATTATTCGTTCATGAATTAAGCAAGCACGTTAATGGATGATCTAACTTGTTCCCTTGTGCTTTTGACCACTCCTTTTTGCTTTTGACCGCTTGTCATTAATTAAACAATAAGACTTTATCAATTAAAGAATGAGGCTGAAGACTTTATATTTGAAATTACTTCGATTTTTTCCTTTTAGCGCCAGCGTGGCTATATGGCAAGAAGTTTGAGTTGCAACAGCAGTGATCTGGGTTCAGTCCCACTGCATGGCGCCTTGGGTGCCTTCTACTATAGCCTCGGACCGACCAAAGCTTTGTAAGATGACTTGGTTGACAGAAACTGAAAGAAGCCTGTGATATCTCTATCTTCTCTCTCTCTCTCTCTCTCTCTCTCTCTCTCTCTCTCTCTCTCTCTCTCTTGCATATGTATATGTGTATGTGTCTGTTTGCTCCCCCACACTCACCATTTGACAATCGGTGTTAATGTGCTTACGTCCCCTTAATCTAGCAGTTCTGCAAACGAAACTGTTAGAACAAGTACCAGATTTTAAAAGTAACTATTGGTGTTGATTCATTCGATTATAACTTCTCCAAGGCGGTGCCCCAGCATGACCGCAGTCGAAAGACTGAAACAAGTAAAAGATAGATAAAATTAACGTCGGCCTGTGTATCAAATACAAGTTGAGTAATTAATGACGTCATTACGTCAGTGACAAGGGAGCAAGTTAGATAATATTCACTACAGTGACTCTATTAAAACGGTTTTTAATGGCT
The DNA here is from genome assembly GCF_001194135.2 of Octopus bimaculoides. Lineage (NCBI taxonomy): Eukaryota > Metazoa > Mollusca > Cephalopoda > Octopoda > Octopodidae > Octopus > Octopus bimaculoides. The sequence continues at coordinate 188,156,703 of NC_068981.1, forward strand.
ACTGAGAAGGGAAATGAAATATTTTCACGAAGAAGTTGTTTGCTAGTAATTGTCCTTTTTTTTCTCTTCGATATTTTAAAAAGTGTTTGGCAGTCAGATTGAACATGCTGTTACTTGTTGGCATCGGCTGGATAGATCTTTGAGGAAAAGGAAAGGAAAGGATGGAAGGTTTACAGATGGCCCGGAAGCATGTAGTCAACTGCAATGGAAACACAACTGTTAGGTTTACTAGCGTTCCGAGTAATCAGATACTCTGTTCGAACTGGTCTGTGATCAAATATATCTCAGCTACGATCATCTTGGGTTTTACATGACTACATTTTCTAGCGTATCATTTGTTTAAAGAGGGTAGTTTGTAATATGATGGAGATTTAGTTGCTATGTCTAGTAGATGGATCAATCACGTAACGGTTCAATTCATATGAGATACGAGATGTTTTCACATTTGGTGATGGTGTGCAGAAGGCTGTATCAAGAAGGGAAGTTTTGTTGTGTGTCCAGTGAGGATATCGAATCAAATGGGCAGTAGACGAAGATGTTTTATCAACCATCTTCCTTTCTTTTTATCTTCTATTTCATACCTTGTTTCAGTCATTAGACTGCGTCCATGCTGGGGCACCGCCGACAAAAGTTTTTAGTAGTACTTTTTTTTAAGCATCTCACTTATTCTATCTGCCCTCTTTTACCGAACCGCTAGGTTACGAGGGCGTAAACATGTCAACACCGGATACAACCAGTGGTGGAGGACAAACACAGGTACAGAGACACACAGGCACCATAAACACGCACGCACACACACACACACACACACACACACACACACACACACACACACACATGCACACGTGCATATTTGAATCCGACGAGCTTCTTTCAGACTCCGTCTAGCAAACCCACGTACAAGACTGGTTGAGCCTGGGCTATAGTAGAAGACACCTGCAAAAGGTGCCATGCTGTGGAGGTAGAACTCGGAACCATGGGGTTGAGAAGCAAACGTCTTACCACACGGACACGTCTGCGTTTCTACTGTTAGCAGACTCATTTTCTCCTAAATTACTCGAGCCTAAATTACTCCAAGCTGCAATTTGGAGGCGAAGAAAGTTGGAACTTCCATGGTGCTCAGAAAGTCGTATAGAGTATGCTGTGACAGTGAGTGTATTCTCACGTAGCGCATGATTCCCTGTATATGTTGCAGACAATATTCTTCACCTGTACAGTTGAGCATATTTTGCTCTTTTACTCTTTTACTTGTTTCAGTCATTTGACTGCCGCCATGCTGGAGCACAGCCTCTAGTCGAGCAAACCGACCCCAGGACTTATTCTTTGTAAGCCTAGTACTTATTCTATCGGTCTCTTTTGGCGAACCGCTAGATTACGGGTACGTAAACACAACAGTATCGGTTGTCAAGCGATGTTGGGCGGACAAGCACAGACACACAAACATACAAACACATATACACACATATATATGCATATATACGATGGGCTTCTTTCAGTTTCCGTCTATCAAATCCACTCACAATGCTTTGGTCGGCCCGAGGAAATAGCAGAAGACACTTGCGCAAGGTGCCACGCAGTGGGACTGAACCCGGAACCATGTGGTTGGTAAGCAAGCTACTTACCACACAGCCACTCCTGCGCCTATAAAATATGTGGAAAGGTATATCAATGAATATGGTAGCGTACGCGCACGTATGGTGAAGATTTCGAGGATAAGGAAAGTAACTCCTAATTACTCTTTTGTTTCAGTCATTTGACTGTGGCCATGCTGGAGGACCGCCTTTAGTGCGGTGCTCCAGAACTTATTCTATGTAAGGCTAGTATTTATTCTATCCAACTCTCTTGCCGAACCGCTAAGTTACGGGGATGTAGACACACCAACATTGGTTGTCAAGCGATGGTGGGGGGGATGGACAAACACACACATATCACGCGGAGAGGAAAGCCTTCTTTTATCTGTTGAGGGCTTATATGTTCCTTTATTAGACTATTTTTCTAAGCCATTGCGCGGTGATTGCCATACGCTTTAAGCTTATATAAAAATACCATTCACACTGAAGGC
>NC_068981.1:188161418-188163790 GCF_001194135.2 Octopus bimaculoides
TAGCTCTCCTGAAATAAGAATTTCTAACTTCCGGTCAGTCATTGTTATGATCGGCCATTATTATGATTGACCGTTGACTGAACACTATTCAATTTTTTTTCTCCGTGTTTTTCTCCTTGTCTCCGTATTCTTTCTGTTGAAGAGGGCAGCTCGAAACGTCAAAGACTTTCCGTATTCCCGAGCGTCATACTAATATATACTTTTGTTATTTACACCACCTGTCCTCGTCTGTTGTTATTATTTGTATATTCTCCCATATATATATATATATACATATATATGTTTTCGTTAACAAATCCACTTAGAAGGTTTTGGTCGGCCAAAGGCTGTAGTAGAAGACACTTACCCAATGTGCCATGCAGTGATGAACCCGGAACCACGTGGTTGGGAAACAACCTTCTTACCACACAGCCACGCCTGCGCCTATGTCAGATTGCTTGAATAGTTATGTTAGTGAGGCTACGGGTGTGTAGACGAGAAGTCTAATGAGTGCAGATTGTTGAAGTAAAAATAATTTACTTCTGATATTGTTGTTACAGTTTGAAGAAGAGAGAAAATTTAAACGCATCGAGATAGATGTCTCAGGTGCAAGATGGAAACTTGTCACGTAATGTTCTGGGCAGTTTGCAGAGCGGCATAAATGGCAGATAGGGGATGAACTATTTTTGTCTCTGAGAACAATCATGGTTTAATGATAATTACTTGTATCTTACAACAATAATAAAAACAGATGTGGTTTATTGCATGTAATGTGTAGATTAAATAACAACTCTACGACAATGTAATTGCTTTACTTCTCAGATCAAATCACTTGCCACACAGGTACAAGTAAGGCTTTCACACACGCCTGCGCGTGCGCAGTTTGAATAGTTCCTGTGCACACATTATCTTGCTGCTGAACGTAATTCCGGATAATCTAAAAGCAACATCGACTTACATATCATGTATCATATTTATATCATGTATATCAAATTGGTAATATAGTGTAATATAGTGTACAATGCGGTATATTTACTCTGCAGAATACTTGATCAATGTAGCTATATTTCTCGCTTTCCCAGTGTATTTATCTGCTTTTGCATTTATACATATTATAGAGCAGGTGCACCCGTTTGAGTTAAGTAGTGATTATACAAATATTTCATTTTTCTTTTCATTCGCAGAATACAATAAATACTTTATTGCTATTCCAACTAATTCTTGTTTACAAAGATATGTCATGTAACAGACGTTGAAAACAAACAACTGTGCGATGGAAATAATGGATCGATTGTATCAATAGATGATCGAATAAACTTGAACTTTAATTTTCTCCTTTGAACAACATATAATGTTTATCTAAGATGCTAAATTTTATTCTGACATATGTACAATTCGTTATCCTTCGGAATAAAACAAAGGGTGACTGTCAGGATATTTCAAATTATTTCCCTGAGACATCATCTCACCAAGCTGTTCAAACCTATGAACATTTCTGATGACTATCGCTATTAAAACTTAAGACGTGACATTTAGAAAAGCAAATTAACCATTCTCAGATGACATTTCTTTCATAATCGACATTTTAAACTGCGTAACATTATCTATTTGTAAGCAATTCAGACAGAGCCTATATTTCAATTATATTGCTTGCTATTCCTTCTGGCCAAATATAAGGCGTTTGATGAAATTTTATTAGAAAATAAATTCATATAAAATTTTCAGATGACAAAATTTGTAAATATGTCTATTAGTGCGTGTCTGCATGCATATATGTACATGAACGTGTGTGTGTGTGTGTGGTTGTGTGCGTGCTTGTGTACATACATACATACATACATACATACATACATACATACATACATACATACATATAATAAATACACACATACACACACACAAATGTTTACGATAATGTTTACAATACTAGGGCTGCTTTAATTCATAGTTTATAATCTTATGTATACATCGTCATGCAACACCAGCAAATGGTTCTTACACTACTTGTATATGGTCATAGACCGGCGATTCCGTTCGTCCCCGGTTCGATTCAGGTGCGTGATGTTGATAAGCTACAAAAATGGCGAAATATCGGTATCCATTACTCCTGAATGGGATCGAAGGCGAGTTATTTCTCCTGCCTACGGCGTTCAGGTTTTAACACCCAGTGATATGATGGAGTCAACTCCAAGGCGCTGTACAGCAGTGAGCCGGCGTTATATGCATGTGTGTGTGTGTGTGTGTGTGTGTGTGTGTATGTGTGTGTGAGTGTATTTCGCTTTTGGATTTGGTTTGCAACATTCTTTATGTGCGTTCGTGTGTTGAAACATATACTGTTGTGTCTAGGGAGAGTCATTCTCTTTTAGTACCTTATAATTTGACACACTCACCGG
>NC_068981.1:188163938-188165034 GCF_001194135.2 Octopus bimaculoides
ATATATATATATATACATACATACACACACACAGGCAAAATAAGGATTTAGATAGAATCAAGTACTTGAAAAGATATACACCAGGTAGAGTAGAATAAACTTGTGATTCCGGGCTGTGGTTGGTAAGCATCAAATAGGATATTCCTGTTGTGTACTCAGAGAAAAACAACTCTATAAGTATTTAGCGCCTAGGGGCTTGTCCAAAGATATTTGTTTGTTTGTAAGATTACGTTTCATCTGATGACCAAGTCTTTTTGTTTTGCAATGGAGTAATGTTCTCATTCTTTTAATAAAAATGCGTAAGAAACAGCTGTAATGAGCTGAAAATTATCTATCGTCTGTTATTATCCGTTTGATTGTATACTTAATGCTTTATACTTAAGCATGTAGAGCGTTGTAAATTTTTCAGAGTATTTCGTAACTTAGGATGGATGGAAACCCATTCATTGATACTTGCTTTATTGTCTCTGCAGTGATAAGAGTGAGAAACAATTACAGTGAGACATGATCTCAGAACGTAAGGGTTTATTCAGGCGCTTTTCAAACTTAAAATAATATGCAGCTGATCTCGAATTTTGTCTCTTTCGAGTTATATTTGATTTTATAGACCATAATAAAGCATGAATATTGAAAATAATATGACAAGTTAAATTTTAGTATCATAGCACATACATAGCTTCATCTCTCGCCAGTGGAAATAAAGTTGAAGTTCAAAGACATCTTCATTTTTCCCCTTTATTTTTGCTTTACTGTCACTACAATAGAGTTATTATAAGACTTAACTTGCTAACATTTACTACAGTAAAAATTTCATCGTACATTATACACGCGTTTTATTGTCCACATCATTTGACTTTTCTAAAAATGTTTGATGTTTTCTATTGCTGTCTATTTAGTTACGTAATTACTTTCTTTTGTCATTTTCAGGTAAGCCTTACATTCAACTTTACTTGTCGAACATTATGCTGAAATGTATTGGTAAGTTTTTTTTCTAACAACGATATACTAGAAATTTTCGTTCCAATGATATAAAAAAATACGTACACACGCACAATTAAAAAGTTAAAAAAGCGTACTTATATATATATATATATAT
>NC_068981.1:188165340-188170340 GCF_001194135.2 Octopus bimaculoides
TATATATATATATATATATATATATTGGTGTGCAGGCACACCGTACACGTAGAGTGCAGATAACAGCAAGATAAACAAGAGGTTATCAGGAACCAAAGCAAATAATTAGAAAATGGAGAAAACCATAGATTAACCAATACATCGATTGAACCACGTTTATAGCTTGTTTTTTTAATACAAAGCATGACATTACAAAAGAGGTGACGTAACATATCTTGCGGCTGTTACTGATAAATGTGAGAATAAAATTCTTCATCTTCATAGGGCATTCGAAATAAGGCAACGCATCTTCTTCAGAGTGAAAAACAAGAGCATACAATATGAACAAAAGGAAGAAGGAAAATCAAAGACAACATGACTTAAACGAATAGTCTAGAAGCCCAATATGTTAAGAGCAAATAATTTACCATTAGGGGCTACAGGGTCCGTAGGTAAAAAAAAAGAGGTCCAATCGATGTGTTTGTTAATCTGTGGTTTTCTCCATTTTGTAATTATTTGCGTTACGTGTGTGTGTATGTGTGTGTGTATAGATGTGTATGTAGATGTGATTCTCGACGAACTTGTTGATTTTCAATGTTCACTGTCCTCTTTATAATCTGTCAATCACCCTCTTTCTTAGTTCCAGCTCTAAATCTCCCTCTTTCGCTGTCTATCCTACACCATCTTTTATATGGTCAAGGAACAAGCCATTCAGTGATGATCAGCGCTAAAATCGATTGGATATTTTTTTTCTTCCTTAATATACTTGATATCTCCTTGACTTTCTAAATGTCGTGTTTATAGATCCAGCAAATCAACCTTTCTCTTGCTGATGTCATGAGAAAACATCCTATGGCCTCAGGTCTTTACTGTTGCGGAAGTTTAACATCTGCACTCGTTTAGTGAACTTGACTCTGAAGATCCGAAACCAAATACATAGTTTGGGGATAATGCAGTCTATTTATGGTTGCTTTCTGACTAACGTTCCCTCTTGTGTAATGTTCAGAATCGAAGGTATTTTGAAAAGTATTATAAGTAGTAAAGATTGTAAGGGTAACCAGCTCATTATTATACAACTAAATCCAATGGTACCTTTATCTTATTTTGTTTATTTTGTATTAGCATTTATTGTGCATACCTTGATTTATCTTTATTTTTATTTTCTATCTCTTTTTATCTCCGTTATATACTTTATGTCATTCGCAATGAAATATCTTATTTTTTTGCGTTTTATAGTTTCTTCATAAGGGGATTTGATAACTATTTCATTAGGTCATCATCCCTATAAACACCGTACAACAAAACTACACCCAGAAACATCATCTAAAGCTTCTGTTATTCTCTTTTGCTGTCCACATAGTAATACATAACCCATAACACAGGAAGACTAGATGTCTTTCACTCGGGCCCACATTCGTGACATTCTAAATGACAAACGTGAAGAATAAAGTATAATAATAAGACTGATAGATTTAAAGTAGATGTTGAAAAGAACTCTATTCTTACATTTATAAATTGTAGCATAAATTCAGGCCTGAACGCAACCTAATTCTTGTAAACAAATGCAGCCGTTAGAAGTAACTCTTGTATCGTCTCAGTTTACATTAAAAACAAAAAATACACACACAAACGAATTGTTATATATGTACAATGATAATGAGTGTCTCTATAGATACAAAATATCTGTTGTCAAATAACCATACGTATCGTACACTACAATAACTAAATGTTCTGGTTATACAATGGATGAATATATCATTAAAAATTCATTAAAAGAAGACTCACGTACGAGTTAGACTATATTACAATAACAACAGAATGTAAAACACTTATTAACATGAAACCACAGATTTGCAAACTTTTCAACGTACTTCAGGCAAGTAATGTTAAATTTCAGTGTAAACACAGAAGTTATTAACCTCTTCACTGAAACTTTTAAATCGAACATCCAATTATGACTGTCCCTGTACACTTCAGATTTATCGATTCTACCCCGTTTCGAACGTGACACTTGTATGTAGCAATGACAAGCCGTAATATAACGGCGAAATGCGTATCTGTCCTTCTCGCGACTGCTTCCGTGACGATATATATATACTCTGAAGTATATAAAAGATGCGGTATGCGTCAATCGGAGGTGTGTGTGTGTGTGTGTGTGTGTGATTTTTTTCGTCTTTTTTCTCTTTTCCGTAAATTCTTTTATCAACCGTACTGCATCTCATTTCATGATATGTGTGTGTGTGCGCCCGCGGGCGAGTGTATATGTATGTGTGTGCGTATGCTTAATCTACAGGGTGTCCACAAAGTCTGGGTACATGAGGATTGACACATACTTTAAGAACTTATTATTTTTTATATTTAATTGTTTATGTTATGATTTTATTTACTCCATGTACCCACATGAAGATTAACACACACTTTAAGAAATTATTTTTTATATTTAATTGTTTATGTTATGATTTTATTTACTCCATATACCCAGACTTTGTGGACACCCTGTATATTGCAATGTATACCAGTGCTTCGCAACCATTTTAAACTTGTGGTACACCTATATTGTTTTCCAAAATACGGCGGCACACCTGTGCTAAAAATATAACTGACAGTATAGGGGGAAAAATTATTTTCAGATTACACTGCGGCACACCTTGCATCGCCTCGTGGTACACCAGTGTGCCACGACATACTGGTTGCGGAGCACTGCTCTACAATATTACCACCCGTTTTACTTAATTCTCTAAACTCAACACCATTATCTCACATAATTTAGTTTTCTTTATTCTTTTTAGATTTATAGCGAATGTATGTATGTGTGTATCTTTTACTTGTTTCAGTCATTTGACTGTGGCCATGCTGGGACACCACCTTTCTAGTCGAGCAAATCGACCCCAGGGCTTAGTTTGTTAAAGCTCGGTACTTATTCTCTTGGTCTCTTTGGACCAACCACTAAGTTACGGGGACATAAACACACCAACACCGGTTTTCAAGCCGTGGTGGTAACTGACACAGACACAGACACACACACACACACACACACACATACACAGATAAGACAGGCTTCTTTCGGTTTCCAATTGCTTTGGTCGGCCTGAGGCTATATTAGAAGGCACTTACCCAAAGTTCCACGCAGTGGGACTGAACCCGGAGCCATGTGGTTGGGAATCAAGCTTCTTACCACACAGCTCCACCTGTGTCTATATGTATATATGAATAAATTTTGTAAAAGTGCCGAGAGACATCTTTTGAACAGAGGAAAACTTAAAGCAGAAGCCTTCAGAACATCGCTGTCCCAGATACATTTTATTTACAAAGTGTTTAAATATTTTCACTGCATCCCTTAATACAATAGATTGACATTTAAGCAATATTGAAGAGATTTCAGCTTATCAGCTCCATTTCCTGACTTTTCGCATTCTTTCTCATATCTCTTAAATCTTTACCCACTCTCTCTCTCTCTCTCTCTCTCTCTCTCTCTCTCTCTCTCTCTCTCTCTCTCTCTCTCTCTCTCTCTCTCTCTCTCTCTCCCTCTCTCTCTCTCTTCAACAGAGAAATATTCTGCTGTACACTGTACACAAAATGTAAATAGTCATCAGAACTGCTGCTGGTTTCTGTCTGAATCACAAATTTTAGTGGGAGGAGTGTAATCATTTAATTTGAAATAAAACCAGAAACTGCTGTCCTACAATATGATGATGTTATACGTTAACGCATTATAAAGGTTAAGCGTTTGTGAACGCTAAGTGGTGCTCTGAAAAGAGTCGCGTGTAGGAGGGATAACACTTATTTGGGTACCATATTCTCTATACATCAATTGGATTCTAGCAATAGATCCTTAAAGACATCTCAAGACCTCCAACGTGGAGTAAAAAACACGCAACTGATATTGATGTTATTTCGGTATACTAATCCCGTTGAAAAGGGTACAATTTGTACTTGTTTTAGTTTTTAGACTGCGGCCATTCTGGGGCACCGCTTTGAAGAACTTTTAATCTAATAGATTAATCCCAGTGCTTACTTTTTTTTAAAGCCTGGCACTTATTCTATCGGTCTTTTGCCGAACCGCTAAGATGTGGGGGACGTAAACACACTAACACCCATTATCAAGCTGTGGGTGACAAACACAGACACAAATACTCACATACAAATACATACACACACACACACACACAAACACACACACACACACACACACACACACACACACACACAAACATACAATGAGATTTTTTCAGTTTCCGTTCACGAGGTTTTGGTCGGTCCAAGAATATAGTAAAAGACACTAGTCCAAGGTGTCACACAGTGGGACTGAACCCACAACCACGAGGTTGGGAAGCGTACTGCTACAGAGAATCGAACCATGTACCTTTCAAATTCCGGCTGAGCGCTCTGAACCATCAAGTTAAGCTCAGCGATCCCTGACATAAACTGTGATTCTTCATACAGACTCACCAGGATAATCTTTGCGTCATATACCCATTTTCCAGACAACACGTGGAAAATAATTCTTTGCACAGACATTGACATTGCTACACAGAGCTGATTACTCCAGCATATTTTAGAAATGCACCCATTGTCCAGTCACTGATGACCGTCTTATAAAGCAGGCTTTGATCACTGTAATTATTGAGATAAATTATTTCCCAATACCCTTACATCCTTATATCGTTGCTATTATGTCATACTGTCGTGTGCGTTTTTTTTTTTTATATGTTTAATTTTGCTTGCAATAGCCGTTTCTTTTGCTCAAACCGCCGCTTCAGATGCCAAGATATGAAAATTGTCAAAGTGTAATACAACGGTTAAGTAATTTTCAAAAGTGTAGTAAATCCCACATACGACGATTTTATGCACCCAACAAAGTATTATTGTTAAGCTGGAACTATTGCTAATGTAAAAAAGAAATGGAATGGTGAAACTATTTTAACGTTTTATGTAGAAGCAACGTTTTAGACCTACGACACTTTTGCATAATAGAAACGATATATTCACACACACACACACACACACACACACACACACAC
>NC_068981.1:188170766-188176206 GCF_001194135.2 Octopus bimaculoides
TATATATAGTTGACTTTTATAGGAAAACAAATGACGAAGACACGTGTATGAACAAAAAGCAAGTGTATTAGTTTGACGCTCGGGAAAAATGTCTTTTACATTTCGAGCCTACGCTCTTCAACAGAAAGGAACAAGTGAAAATAAATAGAGAGAGAATGAAAAAAATTATGGAGTTCAGCGCTCCAACACGGCGAATGTATGTATGTACGTACTTGGGAGAAGCTCATAGTACAGAATTCCTTTCCAATCCCACCAGACACAAAGAAAGACTTTTTTAGGGTGAAGACCCGCTATCTCTGAACATTTCGGTAGATAATCCATTTTTCTTCACCTGTTACAATTTGCTTTAAAATTGGTGCGTTTTCATTCCGTTTATAAAGCAAATCACAAATGGAAATACGATCCAAAAGGTTCTTCTTACTCAACTCATGTGGTACCCAAACATCGTAGCGATTTGTGTACCCAAGCTTTACCAGGTGCTCACGAACGACGGATTTTGATAGGTTGAGACTTTCTGCCAATTCTCAGGTTGTGCAATGTAGGTTATTCTCGAGTAATGACTTGATTTGGTCATTATCTGTAATGGATGGTCTGCCTGATTGCTCTTTATCAATAAGGCTACCTACAATCTCCAGCTCGGAACCTTGCGAACCACTTCCGAACAGTTCTTTCGTATAAAGAAACATCACCGTAAACTGCGCATATTTCTTTTGTTGCTTGTGAGGCATATTTCCGTTTACGGAAAAAGAAAAGCATCAAGTGGTGAAAATGAATTTTCTCATCTTCCATTTTAAAGGGTTACAGGACTAACACAGGTTATAGGAACATAAACCTTCTTCCACGGAGAGATAGCTTAAACTGTGCTCTAAATGGAAGTGTAGTGAAACCCTATTTTATGAACTCAACCATGTTCTAAAATAAGTCGAAATGTAAGCTACTATAAATCGGAACGAACTTTCCGGACAACCCAATACTTTGTATATGTATGTATGCATGTATGTATGCATGTATGTATGTATGTATGTATGTATGTATGTATGTATCCCTAATTCAGACATGCCTTTTCCTCCATTTTTTTTCTCTTTTCATGTTTTCTCGCTTCATTCCTTTTTGTAGAAGAGCGTAGGCTTGAAACGTCAAAGTCTTCTCCCCTATTTTCTTGAGCGTTAAACTAATACTCTCTGTTTGTCGCACTTTACTTGCCTCTGTATTTTTTTGTATATTGTTTTGTAAATTTTCGAACTACATACTCACACATACGTACGCACACACCAATATAATGTGCGTGTACATATGTACCTTTATAGGCAAATGGTAGAAATGTGTAAGTTGGTTAAGGTTGATTTCACGAGTTGATTTTCATCGATATTTCATTTGTATCCTCTAGTATGCATTATCCACTTGTGTATTGCAGAAGAGTATGCACAGCATATGCATAATTACGTATACTTATAGGTATATCTACTATGGGTGTATGAAAGCGTGCTTCGTGCATATGCTAACTAATATCATGTAATGTAGTATAATTATATTTCTACTGCAGTCTGTATTCCCAGTACTTATTTCTGATATATATATATATATATATCATTCTCCGAACTTTCCATCTTTCCGACGAAGGGCTACGCCCGAAACGTCATACACTCTCTCTTTCCTTTCCTGAGCGTCCAATAATACTATCCATATCACGTCCTCACTTTGTTGTTTTTTTGTTTTTTTGTTATTGTGTTTTTGAACTATATATATATATATATATACACAAACATACATGTTTGTATGTATATATATATATATATATATATATATATACACACAAACATACATGTTTGTATGTATACACACACACACACACACACACACACACACACACACACACACACACACACACACACACACACACACACACACACACACGCATACAATGTCTAACTAAGAATAGCAAGGATTTTGTTCACGTCGTAAAACAGCGAATATAAATAATTTCTTTTTTATTTAGCACAATCAATATTTATATGAATGGTTTCTCCATTTAGAACACGATGTATGGACCAGCAGTATCTTGCCATTTAATTCTTTTATTGTAATTTCAAAATTTAAATATTCTTGAAAAGAATGCAGATAATGCAAATAGAGATGGGATTTTGATATCCAGATAAAATCGAATTAATAACATATACACACTCTAGGTTTTTTTTCTTTTTCTACTGTCCCCTCAGAATTTGAATACACTCAATTAATAATTTCTGCTGGTTTGCAAATGATGATTGTAAAAGCACGTTTCATTTCGACATGTGTTTGAGAGTTAGAGTAGTTTACTTTAAACTCGCAACTTTCAATGCACAAGTGTTAAATTAATTCTAGATTCTTTTCCAAAAGAAATTACATAATGAACAAAATTAGCTCCTCCTGTATGTTTAGAGCTTCCTGCGTTTCTTCGTCCGTACAAATATCGTAATGGGTATTTGAACGGTTGAAAGAGGCGAAAGTCGGAAGGGGTGAGATTTCGGCTCTATGCAGGATGTTCTAGCAACCCAAAACCTGACTTGGTGTTTTCAGTCTTATGGGCAGCCATACGTTAGGGTGCATTGTAGGGTGCATATTTTAAATGATAAACTTCTGGAATGTTTTACATATTTTTACAGTTCCAGTGATGGATTGGATCTGTAGCCTTCGAATTAGCTTTCTCCTTTCTGGTTTTGAGAAACCTAATTTCTCAAGATTGGTATTGAGGCATTTTTTTTACATATCCCAGGGCATGTATGTATGTATATAGGTGATGTATTTAGGCAGTGGTGTTCGTGCTTAAATAGAAGTGGATCTGTATGGGTACACAAAAGTGCCTCCGTTCATGTAATTTATACAATGAATGCTTGGACATACTCGGGAGTTTTCAGTGGTTGAGTATGTTCAGAGTATGCATACATGAATAATGTAACGATCCAGCGAACACATGCTTTCGACTGAAGACCAGCTGGAAAATGAAGAAATTATGTTCTCGGTGTAGAAATATCTGCTTTGTTCTGTTGGTAACAACATGAGTAGTATAATCTGTAACATTGTTACACAGCATATATGCCGAAAGGAATGTGATTCTCTAAGGCTGTCGTTTGGAAAGTTCCCACTCTGAATACGATAAAGCGAGAAACTAGAACTCTTTACTATATTAAGAGTGAGCTATTTGTGCATGTCACTGTAACTAGCGTTTACATACGCCTGATTACATAGCAGTATACTAATCACTGCCTCCTTCTGGAGTATCTCCTCTTTCTATCTCTGTTATCGAAGGAATAATCTGTAAAAATTTGAAATGAATATAAATCTCATCTGTTATGAGTATTAGCTTTTCAAGGACGGTCTAAAACAATATGGATTCTGCAACTGTTCTACAGAATAAATAATAAAACCATTGGCTGTCGTATATGTTATCATTGGTGAGTTTGGAAGTTTAGTCTGATTCAGATTTAAGTAGACTATAAATTATATAATTTTCAGTACAGAGGCTAGTTTTTCAGTGACAATGTATTCCATGAGTACATAAACTGCAATGCAGCACTGTATTATAAATTAGAGGAAATGAATATAGATTAAATTATTGATTTCTCTTATTGCAAGTTAATTTCAATAGTTTTCTCTATAGGCATTATAATATCTGAATGGGAAATACTATGTTGTACAATCCTCTACAGTTATTGGGCCATTGGATGGTTCCATCATTAAATAGTATTTTCTCTGGTGGAAAGTTTTCAATAAGTTGAATTTTCATTAATATTTATTATTCATCGGTTATTATGTACGTATTGGAAAGCAAATTACCTCATGTAGTAATGATTACATGTATGCAAATGTTTGCTTATATTTATATAATGTAGCACTATTTGAACGTCACTAACATTCAGTTCTCTTTCATGGTTTTTTTTTATACTGATATTCTTAAATTTCAATATTGATTAGAATAATCTTTATTTTATATAAACAACATTGAAACTGAAATACAAATTTAACTAAAATATCTTTTGTCCTAAATTCAAGAATCCTCTATGTGTAGGTGATCGATCTAAAACAAACTTAGGAGTGTATGCCACAATCAGATTCTGGAGAAACTATATATGTATTCTTATCACGTGCATCGTTTTGTTACATATTACAATACGTTTTGTAAAAGAACAAGTAGTTTCTTGTTTGTTCGAAATATTTGTAATATCCTTGTACGGTAATTTGTGTAGGTGACATTGTGTGAGTTGCTACTTTTATCGTTGAATATATATATTTTAAAAAAAGTATACATTTTCAAGTCTAGCTATCGCTATAAGTTCTGGCAAATTGAGAAGATAACAGTTTAATCCATTTTCTAAGAATTTTTATATCACTGTTCTTATCCCAATAGAACAACATGTCCTTTTGTCTCCTAATAGCGTTATTATAATTTCGTTAAAGCAAACTTAACTTAAAAAAATGATATCTAGAACTACCATAAAAACTCCCGTAGCGGACAACTTACCGTTCTTCATTTCTTTGTCTTTTGCTGATCTATCATCAGTTCTCTCAAGGTTCTCAAACAGCACAGCGTAGAGTTTTAGCATCATTCCTTCTTCTTCCGAAATATTTCCTTCTCACATCTCTTGGAAGATCTAATCTCACTATTTCTTATTCCATCTGTATCCTCACATGTTCTGTGCCGGCGTTCTTTCTGATACTTTTATACTTAAAGATAAATATTTGAATGTGTTTTGTAATTATTTTTTCATTTGATGGATTTTAACCCAACACTACGAGCTGACGTGACACGCACATAATAAATGCAACACACGTTTCTTCCATTGGTAGGTTTTGCCTACTGACGGCCATATATAACGTAAATAGGCACGAGGCCAAATATACATGTTAAATATACAACCACTAGTTAAATATTTGAACAGCGGAAACAGAATATCAAGGACCGTATACTTCAATTAGTATTTGAGAATTCCATCGATTCTGACAGCTGGTTCTATCTTGTATACATACCTTCATGTTAGACATTGTACAATCTATATATGTGTAGTATATGTACATGTATACTGTGTGTGTATGTAACTATAGACGTGTGCGTTTATTACGTAATTACACACACATGCACATGTATGTATATTCTTTTATTCTTCTATTTGTTTCAGTCATTTGACTGCGGCCATACTGGAGCACCGACTTGAGTCGAACAAATCGACACCAGGATTTAAACTTTTGCTGAACCGCTAAGTTACGGGGAAGTAAGCACACCAGCATTGGTTGACAAGCGATGGTGGGAGGAGAAACACGCACGCGCACACCTATATATATATATGTATATGTATATATATATATATATGTATATGTATATACATATATGTATGTATATGTATGTATATATATATGTGTGTGTATATATATATATATATATATATATATATATATATATATATAT
>NC_068981.1:188178964-188179734 GCF_001194135.2 Octopus bimaculoides
ACACACACACACACACACACACACACACACACACACACACACACACACACACACACACACACACAAGAAGATGTATATGTATATTGTTGATTAATATTGATTTCACTGAGAACTCAGCTTTCAGCTTTATTGACTTATTGAGCCAGTGAAGTTGTAAACAACTGTTTTTACCTCACAATCATAGATCTGACATTTTTTCACTAATGAGGTGAGTAACATGTAAACCACAGAAGCAAGCAACGGTTATTGGTCAGAGATTTGGCTATCGTGGTTAGAAATGAGAGGGATGGAGGAAAATTAAGGGTCATACGTATAATATAGGAGGAAGCTAGATGGGAAGTGAGGTTAGTCGGCGTAGAGAATGGGAAATAAGTGTGAAATGAAAAACTGTGTTATAAAACATTGTTAGATAGCGATAAGACAAGTTATTTTGGTTATTAGGGAAGTGAGTGTTTAGTTAGAAGGTAAAAAGCCTTCTCAATAATTGATGTGATTCTAGATAAGAATAATGCATTAAGAAAGAATAAGTAATCTGGTTTATATGTCTATAGCTATGCACACGCACAAGTACATTTACATACACAAATACATGTACCTACACACACACACACACACCCACACACACATATTCAAACGCATATAAATATATGTAAGTATATACGTACATGAACATATAAATATTCATTGCAAACATATATATATATATATATATATATATATATATGTATATATAAACATACATGCAAACATATATATATATATATATATAT
>NC_068981.1:188179816-188183649 GCF_001194135.2 Octopus bimaculoides
TAAACATACTTGCAAGTACATATACCTTTACGTTTAAGGTATCTATCTATCTATCTATCTATCTATCTATCTATCTATCTATCTATCTATCTATCTATCTATCCATGTCTGTCTTTTTGTCTTTCCCTGCGCGCGCGCGCGTGTAGAAAATCAAATACGCATACATGTTTATAAGAGTATGACAACATATTTTTTAAAGTGCAAAAAACCTGAATAAGCAGTCATATATGTACATAGGGGTAGAAGTGAGCATGTTTGTGTACGATTTATTGCTCAAATCGAGGTAAATATCCTATAAATGATCAGAAGGTTAGACAGGTATCTAACTAACTATTTAACTACATTCGAATACCTGGAATGTATGGGTTACAGGGGAGGGTGGATCAGTGGTTAGAGCGTCAGGCTTACAATCATGAGGTTGTGAATTCGATTTCCGGACAGGACTGTGAGTTGTGTTCTTGAACAAGACACTTTATGTTACATTGCTCCAGTTCACTCAGCTGTAGAAATGAGTTGCGACGTCACTGATGCCAAGCTGTATCGGCCCTTTAGCCTTTCCCTTGGACAACCTCGGTGGCGTGGAGAGGAGAGGCTGGAATAAAAAGTATGTACTCCATAGAACGTATTGGATAATTATCCAGTTTAATGTTAAAACATTTTTTTAATTAATATTATAACAAGATATTAAGGAAGCGAGATGGCAAAATCGTTAGCACGCTGGACGAATGGTGAACGGAATTTTCCCCCTCTTTTACGTTCTGAGCTCAAATTTCATCGAGGTCGACTTTGCTTTTCATCCTTTCGATGTCGATAAACTTAGAATCAGTTGAACATTGGGCGTCGATGTAATCGATAGGTCCCCTCCATACAAATTTCAGGCCTTGTGCCTATAGAAGAGATGATTATAACAGGATATAGAAATTAACATTAATAGTGCAACCATTCAACCACTTAAATGTGTATGTGATATATCTCGACTTTGTCAAGGCCTTCGACAAAGTTGAGTATGTCGATGATATATCAGAAACAGCGTGACTTTGGTCTCGTTGGAAAAGCTGAAGGACATTTTGAAGATGCAGAAGTCTTACAGTTGCGACCAATGGTGTTCTTTCTGGAAAGACAACAATTCTCAGCAGAGTCCCTAATGGAACTGTACTGAGACTCCGGACTCCAACTGTTTGTGGTGGCTCTTTCAGATATGCTCTCAGTAATACATTCAGCCACCCTCACCAACTATGCCGATGATACAAAAGTATCGCAAGGGGTTTAAGGAGTCTGATGGCTCTCTAAAACTGCAGAGAGACCTGAATGCAATTTACAAGTGGGTAATGAAAGCAATATGGAGTTTAAAGCAAAGAAGCTTCAAATACTCTACTATCGGTCCACAAACAGATTGTAATCTGAATACACATGGCCCTGGCATAGCAACACAAACAGATAAAAGTACTGAGGCTCCACTGCTTAGCGAGAAGACGCGAAATATATGCAGTAATATACCTATGGAATGTCTACGTCGAACATTGGAATTGAAAGTTATATTAACCACTGAACTAGACGTCGATGCTTTGTACCAAAGACACCGGTTTTTCCATCTACAATAAGGACAGCTTGGGTTCCGAGGCTCCAGAACTTTTCAACACTCTTCTAAACAATCTCAGATATTTGCAAAGGTTAGATATGGATGCTTTTAAGAAACCATTGGACAAAGGTTTATATGAGATACCAGATGAACCGCTATCACGGCAGGAAACACAAAGAATTCCAATTTGCTACTTCTCCTGAAACAATTTCGAAAAGAAAGCCCGGGAGGTGAATGAGAAATAAAAGCGGTGCTCTAGCATGATCTCAGCCTCTGTCTGAAATCAAGGAAAGAATAAAAGAATAGATATATGTGTATCTACACATACACACACACACACACACACACACACACACACACACACACACACACACACACACACACACACACACACACACACACACACACACACACACACACACACACACACATTCAAACGCATATAAATATATGTAAATATATACGTACATGCACGTATAAATATTCATTGAAAACATATATGTAAAAATACTTGCAATTACATATACCTTTACGTCTAAGGTATCTATTTATCTATCTATCTATCTATCTATCTATCTATCTATCTATCTATCTATCTATCTATCTATCTATCTGCCTGCCTGCCTGTCAGATATGTATATACATATCTGGCACTCAGTCGGTTGCAACTACGAGTTTTCCAGTTGATCCAGTCAAAGGAACAGCCTACACGTGAAATCAGCGTGCAAACGTCTCAGCACTCCACAGACACGCGTACCCTTAGCGTAGTTCTCAGGGAGATGCGGCCTAACACAGGACGCGACAAGGCTGGCTCTTTGAATCACAAGTACCACTCAATTTTTGCCGGCCGAGCGAACTGGAGCAATGTGAAATAGAGTGTCTTGCTAGAAATCGAACTCACGACTTTACAATCGTGAGCCAAATAGCCTAACCACTAAGGGATAGGTCATCGGCACATAAGAGTTCTCACGATCATCCAGCATTAAACTTGACTTATACCACGGAAAATTACAGTTGATCGGTCGGGGCCAAAAGCGGGAACTTGGTTAACACTCACCTGCTCGTAAGCATTCTTAACTTAACTCATTTACAATCATCATTTTCCTGACTGTATCTCCCTACATGGCTTGCACCGCTCTTACAATTAAAATAACACTCTCAATTCAGCTAGTAGAGAAGATATATTTAATTTATTAAAAAATAAATTATTCTGACAGACACTAATTCTGTTTCTTATTTAAAGTATTCGTCTGAGACTTCAGGAATCGTTTTTCGAAAGCAACTGAACTCGCCTTGTCGTAGTCATTTATTTAATAAACAAATACACGTTCTTCACTCATTCTGAATACTTTGCTACAGTTTGTGTTTTACTTCATTCCATATATACATACGCGCACATTTGCATACATAATTAATATGTGTGTGTCTGTGTCTGTGTAATATATGAAATGTCATTAGTCGCAAAAGATAATTAGAGCATTCAGTACAACGTAGTGCATTTAGACAATTACATTCAATTAACTGTTCATTATCTGACTATGAGTTTTACAGAAGGAAAAGCTGTTGTTTATAAAGAAGTATGATTCTTGATTATAGTGTCGCTACGTTTTATTCAACCAGAGCCTGGTTGATAGTAGGGAGTAAAAGGGGTATTATAGTGATATGAGCAGTATTAGAAGTATTATAGTGATGTACAGAATGGTAAGGTAACCCTCGTTGTATGACCGAACAATCTCAAATATACTGTAAATAAAATGGAGACATGAATTTTGTCATATGGTGAGGTTTTTAAAATTATATAGATATCAAAGTAAGCAGTTATATTCACATATGCACAAAAACACACACGTCCATTTATTGTAATGTGTACTTACAAGTTAATTTTAAACTCTTTATAGATGTGTGCATATCATTGCATACACATACATTGAGAGATAGACATGCAAACATTTGTACCTAAACATACTGATATATATATATATATATATTAGAAATATAATATTTCTAAATCTCTCAGAGAGATTTAAGCAGTAGTGGAGCAATAAAGTTGTAGTGTATTGTCAACTTAATGTGACAATCCCAATAAGGGAACACACTACTGCCGTTTAGCCCTAGGAAGCTGGACCGCTTCCTGTCGGCCTTGACACAATTATTGTGTCCTTAAGTTTGCGAGGGGGGAGACAAGCTCCTCCACCCAGCCTAGCCAGCATTCAGGGACATGTTTCTGAGTCTTTGCTCGTCATCAGCCTGAAGT
>NC_068981.1:188183901-188192429 GCF_001194135.2 Octopus bimaculoides
CGTAAAAAAACACCATTTAAGCGTGGCCTATGCCAGTGCCGCCTGACTGGCTCCCGTGTCGGTAGGTATGTAAAAAGCAACATTCGAACGTGACCGATGGCTGTGCTGCTTGACAAGCGCCCGCGCCGGTGGCACGTAAAAAGCACCATTCGAGCGTGGTCGATGCCAATGCCACCCGACTGGCATTGGCACGTAAAAAGCACCCATTACACTCTCGGAGTGGTTGGCCTTAGGGGGGGGGGCATCCAGCTGTAAAAATCTTGAAAGATCAAATTAGTGTTTGGTGCAGCCTCTTGGCTTGCCAGTCCTCAGTTAAACTATCCAGCCCATGGAAAGTGGACGTTAAACGATGATGATGATATATATAGACGAATAACACAGAATACACACACATGTACTCAAATATGTGCACATACAATAATATATATTTCTACAATATACACGAGGATATATTCAAACGGACATACCCAAATTAGATCAAATATGTACTAAAAGTTAGGAAGAAGGTTAGAGATAAACAAGCAGGAGCGGCATTTGTTCGTCGATCTATGAGAAAGAAGAATGACGTGGTGGAATGACTGAGAGGATTAAGAACGAATATACTAACGCGAACTGATGAGATAGTGTGGGAGTGAAAGTTATGACGAAATTAATAAGAAAATAATACAAAAAAGCTGCAAAATTATATAAGCTATAATTCTGTAAATGTAGAAAAGTAAGTTTAGTGTAAGGTGTACTTGTGGATTGTTGCTTTATGTTGCATGGCGTATTGTTGTCTTTGATTTGGTTGTCTTTGATTTTGCTTATCAAGGATTTACATTTGTCAAAAATTTCAGAATTTGATAGAGGTATATGCTGCAAATGCACTGAATAGATACTATTTAACCTTTCTAGTATTCTCAACTTTATATTGAAAACTTTGTCGCTCTTAATTTCCAAATTTGACTTGATAATTTTGTGACGTTCGTCTTTTCTATTCGTCCAACTTTGAAGCAAGGCTGTAATATTGTTCCTTAATTTGACTTCTGTCACACCTTACATATCATCCTTATTTAGTATTGGATATAAAAAGAATGAGGCAAACTTAAGTTTCATATATTGCTATTTTTGCGTTGCAAGATACCTTTAATTTGCATATGGTTGGGTTTCCTCAGCTGCTGGCACCACGATGATATTCGTTCAGGGTTTTAAATCTAACTTGCTTTGGGGTTGCACTGATTTCTGTTTGTATTCTGTTGTCGGTTATTTTGTCTATATATGAAGTTATCTTTGAAGCTTGATTTTAAGTTTATGTTATTGTCGTGCATTATCGATTATTTCCGTACTAGATGAAAGAGCAGATAGTTTTATGCTGATTTTATTGACTGTGTTTCGAAATACTGTCAGCAGGTGACAAGCTTGTTTCCGTATGTAAGTGAGTTTCTCATTACGTTTTGTAAATTGTTTACGAAAGTGAAAGTTGGGGTGTAATTTTTTTTTCTTTTAGTGACATCTAAGAAATCTATACTAGTGAAATTGTTCATGATACTTAAATCCTCCATGCGTTGGTCTCTCGTGCGTCCATTCATATCACTAGAATCTATTCAGAAGTACAAGATGTCTGTGTATATAAATATATATATGTAGATTTGTGCGCATGTATACACATATATCTGTTTACATTGTATATACAGAGATGTGTATGTACAAATACATATATGTCGGTGTGTCCCTGTATGCGCGTGTCTTTTCATATGTAGCACATTGTAACGTGTGTATGTGGAATGTTCACATGTCTACACGATTTTGCAAACACACAATACAAAGGATGTGCATGTTCTCGAGCCTATGTAAGCGTAGCTGTGTCAATTTCGTTAGAATACACAAGTGTGAGCATGTCAAAACGCAAGGAGATGTTAATACCTCAGCGTACAAAGAACACTGTTTTTCTGTGTATTTGCTGTATATGTGAGTATTACATTTAATCAGAATGAGATCATTTACAAATATGCACACCGAGATCATATCCACTGAACTACTCACTAATATCAATTAACAACAAAGTTCCGGATTACTAAAGCATAGCGATACTTCTAGGTAGAAATCATTCTCCATCAAAAGCAACAAAACGTTTTTTGTGGAGCTTATAGTGTTGCAATGAATTGTATGTACTTTTTATAACAAACACACACACGCACAAACGCACACATATTTAGGCATACATGAATATATATATATATATATATGATAGATCGCTAGCCACTACTCATTCTATTTTTTCTCTCCGTGTTTCTCTCCTTGTTTCTTTCTGTGTTCCTTTCTGTGGAAGAGCGTAAGCTCGAAACGTTAAAGACTTTTTCACTTCCCGAGCGTTTTACTAATACACCTGTTTGTTTTCTACACCACTTGTCTTTTTTTTTGTGAATTCCCCCTATATATATGTATAGATGAGCGTAAGTATTTCCTTTCATACTCATCATTCGTTCTATGTATCCCACGTTTTGTGTTGTCTGTCTGCCCACGCAGTGTCCATTCTGTGTTAAGGCGATATGCCTATAATAAAGAGTACGAGCGTAAGGTTGAAATGTCGAAGAGTCCTCCGTTTTTCATCAAACTGATACACCTTGTTTGCTGTTCCCTCACTTATCTGGGATTTTTTCGTACAATTTTGAACCATATATATTTAGATGCATATGAGAGATTTGGGCTATATAACATACATAATTAGTTCTGGGTTTATTGAGGAACATGTTTTTCGTTTGCGCTCATCGTTCATTATCCGATGCTTTCAAACGTAATAAACATTTCCAGTCAAAAAGAAAGTAATCTAAATTTTAATTACACTGTCTTTGAAGCTGATATTCATGAAATGATGGTGCATATTTGCGTCGTCGATGAAATGAAACTGATAAAACCTGGATTCTGAGAAAACTTATTATGGTCAAATTAGCGAAATGAGATACTTTTTGCTACAATATTTGTCCAAAATTACCTAATGTACTATTTACTTCTCTTCTACGGTGAATGATACACCACAAATAATAAGCTCTCAAATTTCATCAGTGATACTCTCGTGTTTCGTTGCACTGTGACAATCAAAATTATGAATTAACTTCCAGGAGTATCACGACAGTCGTCTGTTAATGTGGTTGGGTAGCTTATTGCCTCTGTCATTTTCTGAGCACTTCAAAACGCAGTTATCTCATCCACATGGAAATCATGGCATGGATATTATATTCAGTCATTAACGAATATGTCGTTTTATTTTTATTTTTTGTGAAAAAAAAAAGCTTAATTTAGCCAAAGGAATAATATTCCGCTTATTAATAGAGCATTTAATTTCATGCCTGTTCGAGTAGGAAATCTGCCTTCCTGTTGCACGCACATGATTGTCACAGCTTGCAATTTCATAGTTGTCCTAAGGAGTCAAATATAAGTTTAATCATCCATAATTTCAACATTTCAGAAAGAGGTAAAGGCAATGATATAATGCATGGCTAATAATTGGAATATTCTTGAATAGCATGAGCTAACATATCTCCAGATATGTTCTGTTGACCTTTAAGTTAAATTATCGCAATAATTACGTTTTTTTTATAGTTGAAATAGGAAGTGCTGTGGTTATTAAATTTCATGAAATTCAACCATTTTATGGCCCTACCCTGCAGCATATTTCAAATACATGTGGCGAAGTGAAAACATATGTAGTATTTAATTAAATGTGATCTAACAAACCCACTGTTTTGAAATTTTAATCAGGCCGCACAAACATAATGATAAAAGTTTTCGGTAGCGCTAATTGAATTTCACGTCATTTGTGCTCATAAACATCAAAATATTAAGTTAGTTCATAATCATCATCCATTGAAATAACTCGTGAAACTGTTAATGAAACCACGCAGATCGCGCCATTATTTTACATTTTTTACCCGATAGGTGTTTCAACGTAAAGCAAAACAAATAGAAAGGTCAATGCAATGTTTGTGTTAGTGTTATTTATTGATTCCTATATGTGATATACAGCTGCATTTCATATCTTTATATTACTCGTAGATTCATATTGTTCTCTGCCACCGTAACCATACTTCTTAATATTCTACCCTCATTTATCATATACAACGATAGACAATAAGTTAAATTCGAGAGAGGTCACGTCTTACGTTGTCATTTCATATTTAAACGATATCATTCTTAATATAATTAAACTATATAGTAAATTGTATATCTCTTTAAAACAATCGTGCTTTGCAAAATGACTATAATATTGCGTCATTAAGATATTCCTCCCTGATTTCAGAAATCTCAATATTATGACTCAATCAATCTTCGTAATAACTACGTTGAATGTTTTTGAACATTGCGTGTTCGAAAGTTTTACTATTAATCATGAGAGAAGACAGTAGTTACCAGAAACGAAAGAGTAGTCAGCTCAGTACTTTTAAGTAATTAGTTCTATCGCTTTATGTTGTGAGCGTAAATCCTGTCCAGATGGACTTAACTTCGTCAATTAGAGAAAAAGAAAAAGAAGTTTGGCCTTATGCCAGTATGAGAAATCACAAGAATGTTTCCCATTCCATGAAAACTTTCAGTAACTGAGAGGGGAAATATTTGAGTTCTGAAGCATTTTCAAAATTGGTGTAGTGGTTTTGTCGTTCTACCGTCTTATAATATATGGTTAATGAATGACAATCACAAGGATTTTCTTTTAATTAATCAAGAAAGTTCCTATACAAGTAGATTATTCTGTAAGTAGCCAAGATTGTTTGACTATAATAGAATCTTCTTAACTAGCAACTGCTTCGGAATTGGCCGATTCGGGCATCAGTCATGCGGATATGCAATATACGTAAATATAAAGTATCCCTTACCCACGTATATGTAAAAGTACATTTGAGGATAAACGGATTCAACGGGCAAAAGGTGGGTCTCATATATATTAAAGTATCATGAATATACAATTATTCCCAGTTGTTAACCACAATCCTGCTGGAGAATGCGCAGGTATGGCTGTGTGATAAAACAGCTCTCTTTGCAACCGTGTGGTTTTGGCTTCAGCACCGCGCAGTGCCTAGGGTTAATATCTTCCACTATAACCCTGGACCTTGTGAGTTGATTTGATTGACGGAAACTGTCGTATATATACATATGTGTGTTTGTGTGTATATCTTTATGTATGTGCCTATCACTCCCCTCCAACCACTTGGCAAGCAGTGTCGGTTTATTTATATCCCCGTAACATAGTGGTTCAGAAAAGCCGACTCCTCAAGATGGCTACGGTTCAATGACTGTAACAAGTAAAAGATAATTTTTGTTTTGAATACGATTCAAAACGCAGTATGTTTCATACAAGGTCAATAAATAATAATACCAATAATAATAATACTGTTGAAAATAATACCAATTGAATGTTATTAGGACGTTTATTAGTTATTTGTGCCAAATACAGATACAAAATTGTTATTTTGTTATTTATTGGGATTTACTTAACGATTCCTGTTTAACGAAATGGCTCTACTGAGAGTGTTATTTAGCGCTTGGCAACACCGTGATCTTAAGAAAGTATATTTTCCTGAACTGCTGGCCATTATTATTCGTCTCCTTAAAGATAGAAATTTATAATTTAAGGGAAATTCAGTTGTTATTTCTCGCAGGTCGAGCAACCACATAAAAGCTTTCTCCTTGGTCCTCTGCTTCTATTATAAAAAGAGATGGTATAATGAATCAGTTTGAGGTTAGTAGCCAACTTGTAAAAACAACTCCATATTTGCTGTTATTTGAAAGTTTAAAATTAAGTAATGTGTTTATTCATTAGGTAATTTGTTTATTCATATAGCTCACAATTATATGTTTATGTGCACGTACAAAATAATGTACATATACTTCATTCAATGATGTTTCAGTTTGGAGTTGATTTGACTTGAAAATCAATCATACATAGAGATATTGCTTGTAATAATGCTGTCATCATTAAAACATTTACTACTGTTCATCAAACTCTAACGTGATCATGAACCACTATTTCAGTCATTATTTTCACTTCATTATCTTGCTTGGCTGCTTTCTTCACCTA
This sequence comes from Octopus bimaculoides, assembly GCF_001194135.2. NCBI lineage: Eukaryota > Metazoa > Mollusca > Cephalopoda > Octopoda > Octopodidae > Octopus > Octopus bimaculoides. The sequence continues at coordinate 188,189,951 of NC_068981.1, forward strand.
TTGCTATAACAACCAGATTCGTCGCTTTAAATTATCTTATACTTTCTGAAAATTACTTAGACATCAAAAACGTTTCATTTCTCTATTATACTGTGAATGCATTCTCTTATTTATTATTCAACCATATTTGATTTTTATTGTTTTCTGTCTCATTTTACAGAACTTGTTTCTATTCGAGTTCTTTACTTATAATTGATATTATTATATATTTTGTCAGTGACTAGATTTGTCTATATGAAATCTAGGTCTACCAAGCTCCTCTTTCTCTCTCAGCCTTCTCTTTCTCTCACACGTGTAAGCAATATTTTAATATACTTCAAGTATAGATGCATTTGTAAGGAGGGCTGTAATTATATTTCAATTTAACTATTTAGACTGATGACAAAGTACCGTTTACACGTTTGTTAAATGTAGGAAGAAATAGGAGGTGTAATTCATGAATAATATATCTGTAAATATATTTATTTTAATACAGGTAGATTCATAATGTATAACCATATGAAGTAATTCTATTCTAATCGATCTTTGACCTTCACTGTCCTTCCGAAACCGACGAGATCAATGCCGTTAACTGGTCATAGTTTATCTGGGAATGTTACCCGGGAACGCATCTTCACTTGAAGATTTGTTTCATTCACATTTGCTATAAAACAACTCAACTAAAAGTAAAAGAAAAACAAAATCTCAGACACTTCTTGGAAAGTAGTTACAAGTCGACGGTTGAGCTACAAGTAAAAATATGAATATACAGGTTGAGCATACAAGTGGGGTGATGTTTTGATAAGGATTGACTGAGGGTAAGGATTAGTACTTGGCCTAGGGCGGTGGGAGTGAGCACATTATGGACAACGAAAGACGAACGAGTAGGTCCGGAGTGACTGATTGGATATGACACTGTACAAGCGAGTTTTGAGGAACAGAAGCCCAGCAGTGGTGATAGAAAAGATCAATGACACAGCACGTGTGTTGACGTGAGATGTTGAAAAATGGTAATTTTGATGTAGTTTTGTACATGTAATTACTGTCACCCTGTGATTATGCCTCTTTTAACGAGAGAATGTATGATAAAACCAAAATAAATGTAGCTAGCTCTGTGTCTTGTAGATAACTCTATGTCTGGAGTGCAGTTGTAGTTCATATGAAAGTTGTGTTAGGTAACGAACTGACCTGTTTACGGTGACTAACAATAGATCTGTACCTGTGGTGGAATGGTTATCCCATTAGTACAAGACAAATGAAATAGCTTCATTTTCCGGATGGTGACAGTGAATCAAAACATTTGCAACTACTTCAAACCTCCGCTACTGGAAAATAGCAAACGACTTCTTATAAACGCGCATGAGAATAAATAAACGAAAAATAGCAAAACTGCTCAGTCGACGTTACATCAAACTGTGTATAAAAGATATAAGTGGTTTAATGAATAAGGTTTTGTATTAGATTAATTTACAACCATCCAACACAAGTATTGAATCTTTTACCATAGTAAAATAGTATCTAATAGTATCAACTTCCATCAGTTTTTAAAACTGATTACCGGACCTATGTCTCTTAGCTTGGTATTGATTAGGGATGTATCTGCTTTGATATCAGTGTGGATTTAATATTGTAACTCGACGCGCATGGCATATATACCAACACAGACTTTATGTATCCAAACGCACGCACACATACACTCAAACCCATACGCACACTCTAATATATTTGGTTAATTATTTTTCCTGTTTCAAACTGTTCAAAAGTTTTTCAGACTTTTAACGAATTTTTTATTTGCTTTTACTAGGATTGTTATTTCGTTTCCTTGATACTGTGTTCTGTTGCAAGTGTGGATATTATTTGTGTTTAATTTCAGGGATCGGTGAATTGCTACAGGCTATCGCTGGTTGATAGTAAGCAGCTAAGTACGGATGATCACCAACATTAAAATTAGATCTAAATAAAACAAAAAATAGCACATTTCCAATCCTTGTCAATTTACTGATTCATTTAACTTAACACTCGGGTCACCTAAAGACAAACTCATTGCAATACAATAAATCAATGTTTTATGTATATTTTCTATGTTCAAATTTCATGGGAAAAAGTTTGCATAAGTTATGAGCTGTACATACACATCCTAAGTATATTGTAATTAAATTGATTTGAAGAGATTAATGATTATCGAGTACAGAGTTCGTTCATTTTACGTTTCACAGATGTGGCTTTAAAGTCTTGTGCTATCGTTCAATCCTTGTATAGAATATGTAAATATAAGTATATTTAGTACTTTTGCGTGATATAATGACTTAAGTAGCAAAATTCGTGGAAATCCCATGGTAGAGCAAAAACTATGCGGATAGGGTTACTATGTGTGTGTGTCTATATGTGATATCAAAAGTTCCAAATGAATCCCAATAATATATATATTCATACATATTACATACACACATATATTCTCATATATATAAAATGTATGAATATATATATATATATATATATA
>NC_068981.1:188192439-188204266 GCF_001194135.2 Octopus bimaculoides
GTTACCTTCATGTATCGAAGAATACATTCCACTAATAATGGTATTATTTTATTTTCTGAGATGCACTTCAAAGATAGTTTTTTAAAAAGGCGCAGAGTGAGGGATAAGTGTTGGGGCAAAGAAAGAGGAAAAAAGAGACACTGATATATCTAAGGATGCAGTGACATCACAAACTTTGTTACTTATTCCATTTTTTTCTTCTCCATCTCCATATCATTTTCACCCTTCCAACTTTATTTTCTATTATTTCTCTTGCATGTTTACTTAAACTCCCTCTCTTACTCAGTTGCTCAGTTCGCAGAATCCTACCATTCGTTTTTTTTTTATCTCTCTCACTTCCTGGTTCAATACAACTCCAAGCTAGTCATACCTCATTCTCTTTTGGCTGACGTTTCCGTATCACCATCACCACTACCACAGCTGCCATTTACCATTATCGTCATTATTTTTATTTTCTCTCTTGTTTCTCTCCCCAACTCAACCCATGCCTAACGACTTTCTCTCTCTCTCTCTCTCTCTCTCTCTCTCTCTCTCTCTCTCTCTCTCTCTCTCTCTCTCTCTCTCTCTCAAGCATACTCTTCAAATTTGTATCAGTCAATAGCGTGTATTTTTATAAGCGTTTCAGTACTTTTTTGCTTCCGAAATGAAGATGGGTTTATAAATGTAATCATGCGGTCAGTTTTTAGGATTTTTTCCCACAAAATCACGGAAATATTTTCTAAATAACTCTCTCAATAATCCGATTTTTTTTCTAAAATTGCCATTCTTCTTAGTACATTTACTCTCCCCTTTTAAATGAGGAAACTGATTTAATACCTCATTTCCTCCTTGCAGATGAATAGTTTTAATTTCATCTTTAATGCGTTGATATAACTAAGAATAATTAGTTTTTTGCCAAAAGTTTCAAATTTAGATTAATGAGGCGGCTGGTTGCATCAATAAAAAAATGCTAAGTCAAATAGTTGACCGTTGTCATATAGAAGCTAATTTTTCTCTTCTAAAAGCATCATGCTCATTATTTTCCACTTTTTTTTAAAGAGGACACATAAAAATTCCTCCAGAAAGATAGCATGTCTAGCACTTGAGGACAACATTAGCATATTCCAAATCTCAAATTTTGTGATATTCTCTGAATTTACAACTGTTTAATGCCGCTGCTCGGATTTTATTCACGTAGTTCACAAACATTGACATTGTATAGTACAAATTTAATGATTTTCCATTCAGTGACTCCTAATATCTAGTGCAAACGATATGTTAGTACAGGATAATTGAAAATGTTTTCACGCAAGGTTACAGATCTAAGTTTACAGATTATTGATGGAGTTCCATTAGTGCAAATATTGATAAGTTTACTGAAATTTACTTTAAAATTTCCCAATTACCTCTGTACTTTGTCAGATATCTGATCTTTTATTTTTCTGTAAATCGATGCAGGACAAACAAGTTCTTCAAAAATGCTAAAACTGTCATCACTTCCTCTTATATAATTCCCTAACTTAGCTGTATGACTTACGTTGGTTGATTCCTGTAAAGCTAAAGAAAATAAACTATAAGTATCGGTAACACCTTACTGTTACTCAGATACAGTTACTCAGATACTCAGATACTGTTACTCAGATACAGCACCATTAAATACTTCGAAGAGTCTCAGTTGTTTGCTTTTTCGTTCGATATTTTTATCACTAAGATCTCTTGAATATATTTGAAGACAAGTTTAACACTTACATCCTTACCAAGAAAGACTTTTTCTCCTCTCTCTTTCTCCCTCTCTCTCTCTCTTTTTCATTCTTCCACGATACTCTTCATTCATCACTAAACTTTCACGCCTTCTACTAACAATTATATTTTGTCCTCTTTCGATTTTTTTTCCTTTTTCCTTGAGCACACATTTTTTTCTGTAACTCACACCCAAACATTAGCTTCGGTTTTTCTTCTATTTTGGCTGATGCGATTTGTAGCATCTGTTAAGATGATTCTTTTATTTGAGAAACAATTTTTACAGACAGTGCATGACTATTTTTCTAAATGAACTGCCAATATATAACAGCTCAACCCCACTACTTATAGAATTCATACTTGCTATCACTTTTGAAATGGTTTATTATCTTGATTAGGTGAGTTACTCCACCAATTTATACTCACTAATTGCAGTGTTTTAATATTGTGAGCTTATAGTCAACTTTCAGTGAAGATGCGAGATATGTTGTGTTTCCTATGGTAAATTTTAGGTGTCTCATTCATTCTTGTTTTTCTTTTGTGCATTGAATTCAATTCTGAATGAAGAATATCTCTTACATCCATAGAGTTAAACACCTAAAAAATTCTACAACTTTACTTGAGACACTGCGAGCTTGAGAACAGCTCATTCCCAAACACCCTCGTATTATTAGCATATAAGTTAGACGAGAAATGTAGCAAGTCTTCCGCCCCAGAAAGTTCTGTTTCGAGAATTAGATCTTTCTTCAGGCGGTGAATAAAGAAACAATCGAAGAAATTATAGGAGCTGAGTATAAACTAGCAGGAACGGACAAATATGTCGAAGATTTATATATATATATATATATATATATATATATATATATATGTATATATATACACACACAACAAGAAAAACTGCTTTCGAAGGAAAAAAAACTTCATAAAATTTCCCAAAATAATGAACTTCCTTGCAGTATGTATATATATATATATTCGGTAATAAGACATACGTCCTGCACGCGTATGTTACAATTAGACTAATCGAGATTTTTTTCTATAAATATACTCGATAATATGTATGTATGTATGTATGTATGTATGTATGTATGTATGCATGCATGCATGCATGTATATGTGTGTGTGTTCAGTTTATTTTTTAATGAGACTGAAACATATTTTTTCTCACAACTTGAGTTTCCTGCCATTGTGATCTTAAGGAGTCTTCTCACCCGAAACTCAAGGCGTGAGATAAACTCACAGTTTCGGTTTCAATAAAGAAAGTCATATTCCCCTACACCATACATTGAGCACTACTCTCTCATTCGACCGACATAAACAAACATGCATGCATATAAATGTGTGTGTGTGTGTGTGTGTGTGTGAGTGTGTGTGTGCGTTCGCGCACGCGCGCACACACACCTGTCCAAAGTGCCACGCTGTGGGACTGAAAGTGGAACCTTGAGGTTGGGAAGCAGGCTTCTTACTACACAAGCACACCTGCGCCTATTTATACCAACATTTGTAGGCAAAAAGGGAACCGAATCACAACCAATCGGGAGATGTCTGATCTTTTGAATGCCTTGGAAAACTTATTGAAAAGCTTGATAACAGGAGAGGTGAAAACAGACGGGTGATACAAGAAAATGCTGACTACGAAGGAATTAATATTCGTCGTCTTTGTGATTTGGATCGTCATCGGCGCTACTGGAAAAGAAATACTAGTCGCAGTCCCTCAGATGTGACGGTGCTAATGACCGTCTTTTTTTCTTTATTGCGAAGGCAATTTTAATCATTAGTTCATTCCACGTGATCAGATGAGGAAAAGGAGAGTTTAACTTGGATGCTTCGGTGTGTTTGAGAGGGATACTGCAAATAAAGTGGCTTCACACATGGACAAACAATCTATGCATGCTGCTACTACTCCATGCTACTCTACATGCGCCAACTCAAGTGTCATTCATTAACGGTCAATTTTTGGCAAAGTACAAGGCGTTTTTCGTTCTCTAATTGTGTTCTCTCCCAACTTGGCCGCTGAACACTTCCTGTCCTTGCCAACGTCGAAATTTATCCTGGAAAGTAATTGTTTTCAAACGAGGAGACAAATAATAAAATATTCATAGCGATAATCGCACTGTTCCTGCAAACGAGTTCTAGGAGGCGTTGGAGAACATTGTTTTGAAGAAAGCAATTCAAATGAAACTAAATAAGTATTTTTTAACGTCTGGTTTCCGTTCGCCTTCACACACAAACACGCACACACACTCACTCAAGCACATATGCACGCACACCTATATACATAGGATGTGCTAATACACATACATGCATAAGCAAATCACATGCACATAATTCTCACTTACAAATCATGTGCTGCATTAAAAATAATCTTTTCTACTCTAGGCACAAGGCCCAAAATTTTTGGGGGAGGGGATCAGTCGATTAGATCGACCTCAGTACGCAACTGGCGGAATTTGAACTCAGAACGTGAAGACAGGCGAAATACCGCTAAGAATTTCGCCCGGCGTAGTAATGTTTCTTATTTCCTTATTACCCACAAGGGGCTAAACATAGAGGAGACAAACAAGGACAGACAAAGGAACTAAGTCGATTACATCGATCCCAGTGCGTAACTGGTACTTAATTTATCGACCCACAAAGGATGAAAGGCTAAGTCGACCTCGGTGGAATTTGAACAGAGAACGTAACGGCAAACGAAATACCGCTAAGCATTTCGCCCGGCATGCTAACGTTTCTGCCAGCTCGCCGTCTTGCTATATTAAAAATACTATGCTTATTTAAGGCTGGCTTCTTTTTAATATTTGGAAAATTATATAAATACAATATTAAAAACATTATCGTTTAATAATATGTTTGGCTGTTTAGTTTTTTTTGTCAGTTTAATAATTACCTTAGGAAGTAAAACGTCAATGTAATATTAATTCTTACATTTTGATGATAATTCGATGAAAAGATCATACAATTTGATTATAATTATGTGTTGATAGCAAATACAATTATAACCCGCTTTGTATAATTTTATTAGCATTAAATAATCACATGTACAACATGTAAATTATGAATCAACTATCGACAGTTTTACAGTGAAGTGGTAGACTTGATGAATGTAGAGGAGGTAGTAGTAGAGAAGTACTGAGCCGGGAAACGTACAGAAAAACATTTGGTCAAAAATAGTGAATTAGTTTACCCTAAAAAAGAGGAGTCTAACGTTTCACGCTGTATTCTTCTATTGCAGTTTAAATGTTTTCTGTCGGTACTGAATGAATAATTAAGCAGAGAGAGAGAAGGAGGGAGGGAGAGAGAGGTAAAGCGAAAGCTTCAGACAGACAAAGAGGGATCGAGAGGTAAAGCAAGACAAATAAAAGAGAAGAGAGAGAGAGAGAGAGGTAAAGTGAGACAAAGAAGAAAGAAAGGAAGGAAGAGAGAGAAAGAGAAAGAAAGAGAGAGAGAGAGGGAAAGAGAGAGAGGGAACTACCAACAAACAATGGGGACCGAGAGCTAACGCAAGACAAAGAAGAGAGAGAGAAAGAGAGAGAGAGAGAGAAAGAAAGAAAGAAAGAAAGAAAGAAAGAAAGAAAAAAGAGAGCTACAGACAAAATGATCGAGAGGTAAAGCAAGACAAAGGCGAGAGAGAGGTAAAGTGAGACAAAGGAGAGAGAGAAAGAGAAAGAGAAAGAGAGAGAGAGAGAGAGAGAAAGAAAGTGAGAGAGAAAAGAGAGAGAGAGCTACAGACAGACAGTGATCGAGAGATGAAACGAGACAGCGAAGAGAGAGGGAGAAAGAGAGATAGGTAAAGGGAGACAAAGAAGAGAAAGAGAGAGAGAGAGAGAAAGACAGAAAGAAAGAAAGAAAGAAAGAAAGAAATAAATAAAGGAAGAAAAAGAGAGCTACAGACAAAGTGATCGAGAGGTAAAGCAAGACAAAGGCGAGAGAGAGGTAAAGTGAGACAAAGGAGAGAGAGAAAAGAAGAGAGAAAGAGAGAGAGAGAAAAAGAAAGAGAAAGAGAGAGAGAGAAAGAAAGCGAGAGAGAAAAGAGAGAGAGAGCTACAGACAGACAGTGATCGATAGATGAAACGAGACAACGAAGATAGAGGGAGAAAGAGAGATAGGTAAAGGGAGACAAAGAAGAGAAAGAGAGAGAGAGAGAGAGAAAGACAGAAAAAAAATGAGAGACGTGAGTGTCATAGTGGTGCTTGAAGATAGTAAGAGGACGAAACATAGAAAGAAAAGAGGCCATGAAATAATGAACGGTAGAGCGCGTGAATTTGATAATATGGAGAGAAAGGAGAAGGAAAGACATCCAAGAAGAGATCGAATATATTTATAGGCTGGTGAATATAGTAAAGGACTGTGTCACTTTGTTGCTGTAGTATAAGTGATGTAGTGTTGTTATTATATAGAAAAAAACTTATGCTTATAGGTAACGGAGCGGAAAAGTGGAGAAGATGGATGAAGGTAATTGAACATGGTGGTATTGTTAATGCATAGACGTAGAATGAAACTCCGAATAGTTATCATTTTATTGCCCACAAGGGGCTAAACATAGAGGGGACAAACAAAGACGGACACAGGGATTAAGTCGATTACATCGACACCAGTGCGTAACTGATAGTTATTTAATCGCCCTCGAAAGGATGAAAGGCAAAGTCTACCGCGGCGGAATTTGAACCCAGAACGTAACGGTAGACGAAATACAGCTAAGCATTTCGTCCAGCGTGCTAACAATTCTGCCAAGCTCACCTGTCAAAATAGTTTGGTAAGAGTAAGGTCAAACAGAAGAACAAGAAGCGTTCATTAATGAATGTAGACGAAGGGGTGTATGGCTTAAAAATAAGCTATTTTCCCTTGTTCTATATTTAAGAGATGAGGAATTATGTACATTATTCACATCTGATGAAAGCTGGAGTGTATATCACCCGAAACGTTTTGTCAACAACAAACAAGATGAGGACGAATATCCATCAAATGTAAATAATGTAAATATTTCCCCTTGTGTTTGCGGTACTGTGACGAATAAAGAGGTTACTCAAAGTATAATTTCTCGAGTTAGAGTTTGAAGATTGATTGAGGTCTTCTTACAGGTACTGAAGGAAGCTCGTGGATGTGATCACCTACTCAAAAACTGTTTTTATACATATAGACACTAACAGAGTTTACAAGTGATACAACACATTCAGTTAGTGTAGGTGTAATCAAAGTGGTTGGTGTTTTGAGCTGAAGATAATTTATGAGTGTAATATTATCTTCTACTCTAGGCACAAGGCCCGAAATTTCGGGGGAGGGAGCTAGTCGATTAGATCGACTTCAGTACGGAACTGGTATTTAATTTATCGATCCCGAAAGGATGAAATGCAAAGTCGACCTCGGCGGAATTTGAACTCAGAACGTAACGGTAGACGAAATACTGCTAAGTATTTCGCCCGGCGTGCTAGCGTTTCTGCCAGCTCGCCACCTTTTATGAGTGTAATATTGAATATGAAATAAGTGTGGAATTTAGAGAAGGAACATTTGACGGTGCCGGGATATATGCAAGACAAGATAAAGTTTAACTTCGAACCAACACACAACAGCCACCCGGCTCTAAGCAAATAAACTAAATTCATATTCTGCATTCTTTTTCTTGTTATTTTGCTTTTACCACAAACACTAAAGCGTATAAAAAACACTCGACCATTACACTTGTAATATACATTTCAAATAGGGCGACGAGCTGGCAGAATCGTTAGCACGCCGAGCGAAATGCTTAGCGGCATTTTGTCTGATGTTACGTTCTGAGTTCAAATTCCGACGAGGTCAACTTTGCCTTTCGGGGTCGATTAAATAAATACCATTACGGACTGGGGTCGATGTAATCGACGTAATCCCATTCTCTGTCCTTGTTTGTCCCCTCTATGTTTAACCCCACGTGGATAATAAATAAAGAAATAAATATACATTTAAAATTTCACTGAATCCAGAAAGCTAATATAAATAGCTGACTTGGGATATATATATATATATATATATATATATATATATATTAAAGAAAGCAAATTAACTGTAAATATTCTAAGGGCACACAAAACACTGCTTTTGAGGTTATGAAAAAAAATATTAATTTACGTTTTGTATATTAGGCCCATAATAGCTTACCAATTTACATATGCAATCTATATAATAAACCCTTAACATGCGAGAAGTGCCCCAAGGCGCTGCTACCTTTCTGGATCATATGACAGTGGTATATGGCGTGGGCCGGGTGTGTTGAACAGCAACAGTTATGCACTGAGTCAGTTGCTTTTTGCGTGAGAAAAATACAGAATGAGTATGGACAATTAAGATAAATAATTCCTAGGGTTCTAATTACCAGATAACAAGACAACAAAAAACTGCAAGCCGGTGCATAAAGTGTCGTCCTCAATGAGATGTTGACGTGGCTTATGTGGTACAATAGATGCGTGGTTCGCACCTAGTCGTTGTACTTACTTTTTACGTACCATGGGTGTTGTCGATAAGTGATTATAGCTTATATCACAAAAACAGTGGTATACATATTGCAACTACGTCCACATAAACCTATTATCCATTTGAAGTATGTGACTTTATTATGTGAGTTTTTTTTTTTTGTAACTCATTAGTGTAACATTGGTGGCAGATACATAACAGCTGTACAGTCTACAGTTTATCCGACAATCTTTATAAGCAGGCGAATTGATGCGAAAGCTAAGAAAAGTGTTTGAAAAATTAAATTGCCATGTGCTTATATGTTACACAACCAGAACTAAACCAGTTATACTTAATGGTTTAGGAAAGGAAAATTTATGGGTTATATTAGTACGTGAAAATTAATGTTCGATATATGCACACTCAGCCTATTTTAACTGCCAATGAATAGAGTTTGGAATCTTATATAAAACGAAAACAAAAAACAAATTCTTTAATATTTCCTATTAAGTGTTTTCCGTTTGGATAATTTTTACCTCTGAAGGGCATTACAATTTCTAGTTAAATAAAAATTTGTTCAATCTCATCGCTCAAAATAATTTTCAAAAAGCAGCAGAGTATTGCTAATATATTTTAGAGGATCTGCGTTACCAAACATATTCAACGCATGATATATTCTTGTAATTGCTATATTCTACTGATATTCCTCAGAATACTCTAGCCCGTAGCGCTTCATAAGACTTAGAAATGTATGGTATGTATAAGTGTGTGCGTGTGTGTATGTGTGCGTTTTTATGTGTATATAAATATATATGTATATATATATATGTGTGTGTGTGTGTGTGTTTGTGTGTGTTTGTGTGTGTGTGTGTGTGTATTGAAAGAGGGAGAGATCTGTGTATATATATTTGAGAAAGTGTTCGAATATGCGTGATAGATGCCTATGTGATAACATTGCCTTATTAATGCAAATAGCATTTCGTTTACAGCCTCATCTTCAAGATTTACTTCATTTATCATTACATCCATATATAAACGGAACATGATCAAACAGGAATTTCTTCTGTTTTTCCCAAGGTTGAAATTTAGTGCCCCCTTGCGGATCGTTTACATAACTGTAGGCATGTCAAAAGTGTGTTCTTTGATGTACAATGATAACTTACTACACAATTTGTTTTCCTACATCAACGAGGATTTTCATTTTGCTTTTAGTTGAAATGAATGGTGATTTCATGGAATAGCATAACGCCAAATATTGTTTCTAATATCTTGTTTTCTTTAAACCCGTTTGAGCTTAATTCAACATCTTCGACTGATGCACTAACTTTGAAATTTATGCTCCCAAGGCAGGGACAATTGAGAATAGGAGAACACCTGGTTAAAACAAAAAACCATATTTGTATCAAGATTATCAATACATTGGAAGTAATGTATGTGTTGAAGAGCATCAGTATCATTCAGATCGAAAACCGGAATCTTGGAAAATTGAAGCCAGAAAACCGGAAACTAGTAAATTGAAGTCAGAAATCAAACAGCGTCTGCTATTAATTTTTTCGTCTGAAATGTACCTAACATTCGTCTAGCAGTAGAAGCTAAATTCTATTTAACTCACTACATTGACAATTTAATATCATAAGTGGATCGTGACCCACCTTTCGTGAAACACAATAAAATAGTCAACGACGCCACTGCTATTATGATAAATTTCACAATAACCATAAAATAGTTAGAACAATACAAGTATTTCATTATATCTGTTAACACAAAGAGTCATAATTTCTATTTAAAATTTTACCTGACATTAAGTGCATATGGTGCGTTGGTTTGAATTTGTGTATAATTGAAAAGAACACAAGGGAAATCCTAAAATCGTGTAGCAAATGTTGAATAGAAGTTTAGAATTTATCTTAGTTTTATTGGAAGTTTTAGTTATATTATTTTCACTCCGTTTGTATTTGTCTCTCAGGTATCAAACTTGAAATCAACATAGAGAACAGTGAAGGTGACGAGCTGGTAGAATCGTTAGCACGCCAGACAAAATTCACAGCGGCTTTTCGTCCGTCCTTACGTTCTGAATTCAAAGTCCGCCGAGGTCGACTTATCCTTCTGGAGCCGATAAAATAAGTAGCAGCTGGACACTGGGATCAATGTAATCGATTTACTCCACCCCTCTACGCCGAAATAGTTGGCCTTGCGCTAAAATTTGAACCCAGTGTACAGAACAGCGAACCCGCAGAAAGGTCGGATTGGTAGACAAAATATCCTTATGTATCTAGTCGCGTACATTTACATTATGTGTTCAAGTCCCGTTGGAAATCAATTTGAATTTTCATTCTCTCGAGGTTGATTAAATAAATAATAGTCAAGTACTTGTGGGGTATAATCGACTATTCTGTTTTCCGAAATTTCCGACCTTTTGTCTGTGTAAGAAATCAATACAAGCATACTTTATAACGATGAAGTAATTAAAGTTCATTTAATGAACTTAGAATTATTTGATGTGTTAGTTTATTGTAAGAAAGATTCTACTTTAAGCAGTCGCAGACTAATTAAATCTTCACTTAGCATTAGTCGTTGAATCATGGAGACGAATATTTGACAGAAGGATATTAGCGTAAGCAAAAACAAGATTGTTCACAAAAATTTGTAATGCATCATTGTAATTGAATTTCCCTTGTAAATTTTGTGTTATAATTTGGTGTGTAGAATCTGAACATGCATTACTCTGTAAGTGATAACAGAAATAAAAGGGAGATTTACTTATCAGATAATCTATTATTCTAGTCTCCGATAAATTCTACTTTGGGTATCCCAATTTAATATCCTTGTTTCATTTTCTAAATTCAGCTGATATAAAGGAAGCTATCAAATATTCTATTCTGTACGATTGTATTCACTGTGTAGATGATCACGACTACTTGCAAAGTGGTGAATGAGAATTATAAAGCAGACAGCATAGTGTATAAGTGCAGTCATTGTACACATTAACTGTAAAACGATCTTTCATGAGATAATTCTTTCAAAGCCTGAAAACTTTATTTACAACTTTTCAAAGTTATCTGTTCTGCTCTTACGAAATGCAATTACAAATGCGGATTTTCATTTTCTTCTAAAGCTAAAGAAATTTCGGATTTAGCTTTCCGTATATGAGGCTGGCACCCATATCTTCTGACTTATTATTTTTGTCGTCTACTTTTTAAATATATTTATAGTAACAGTGTTTTGTTGTCTTCAATACTCTCTCTTTCCCTATATGTATGTATGTATGTCATTGTTCAGTTTTATTTCAAAATATCTTGCCAATAGAGAAAGAATAGGTTCCTAACCAAGATCCAAGGCTCTTTCATATGAATTTCAACATCAGCAACAGGGTATTTTCGTTTGTATGTCTCTTCTGTTTTTTAATTATTATAAATCTTCCACTGAGGAGAGAGCCGGTTTCCAACAAAGATACAAGGCTCCAACTTTGGTATGTAGTTAACACAGAAAAATTCACATTTGGAACTTGAGAAAAGTCTTGCATATTTTTACTGTTCCACTCACAGATTGCACTTGTAATGTACGAATTAGCCGGTCGATTTCTCTTTCTGAAAATCCCAGTTTATCCAGATTCTCCTTTAAGCATTTACTAACAAAACCTAGTGCTCCAATTATTATTGGCGTGAATATGAATTCATAGTCTGGATAT
>NC_068981.1:188204535-188216604 GCF_001194135.2 Octopus bimaculoides
GCGTGATGTCTTCCGTATATGTATGTATGTATGTTTATGTGCAGATTTTTATGTTTTACTTCATGTACATATTCTCATGCATATAGTTGCATATCTAGACATGCTCATATATATTTAAATGCAAAACTTCTAGAAGGTTTTATAGATTTGTACAGTTCCAGTGATGGATTGGATGTGTAGTCTTCGAATTAGCTGGTTTTGAGAAGCCTAATTCCTCAAGATTGGTATTTAGGAAGTGTGTTACATACCCTACGGCCCCATTAATTGCAGTTATAAACTTGAACTTGTAATCTGGATAGAGTAACTGCAGATTTCTCAATAGTTCAGCGTAGGTATTCTCTTTTTCGCTGACCTTCAACTTTTTACTAACATCCGCTTGTATGTATGTATGTATGCATGCTGGGGGTAACCAAAGCCTTAAATCTGTACAAATATTATACGCGACTCGGATTGTAACAAGCAGAGAAAAAGATCAACGACCATCTCATTCAAGTTTGCTATCACGAAAATAATAATATAATTAGGATAATTAATGAACTCAAGCGCATACCTGAATACAAGTTAATACAGACATTCCCCCAAAGAACATCTTAAAATCCATTTTAACATTGCAACGAAGGTTTTAAAAATACTCCAATTCACTTAGAAGTTGTACATGGATATACACGGATACTCAAGATGAGAATTGCAGACTACAATGGGAATAAATCACGACAGAGGCTTGACGTAGAATACTGACAAGTTTATAGCATTTCACCTTGAAGGTTGCCTCCATGAAATCTATGAACAAGAAATCTCTACTCACCACCTGTTGCAGACAAGATACAAATAATCAGCCGACAACAGATGCAGGCCAAACAAAACAAATGTGTCACAATGGTTATTAGATACTATATTTCTAAGTGGTATGATGTGGTAAGCAGAACAATATAGAGTATAGCGCAAAATAAAGAAATTACAGCATATAAAGATGAATATACTGACACTGATGAATTAAAGGAATATTAATGGAACCTAAGATGAAAAGCGATAAACTTAAAACGCAATCGATCTGATATTGTTGCGTGATGTTTTGTTGTGAAAGTCAGCTGCCTCTCAGAAGAATATGCGAACAGATGATTCTGTGGACCGCTAAAGAGGGATTTCCAAATCCAGAACTCAAAATGTACATTTTGGTTCATACCTAAGGTCATTGGGGTGACAGATTATGTACAAACGCACCTGTAATCCATAAACGCAGGTCTGTAATCCATACACTACTAATGTTCAAATTATTTGGGTAAGAAAAACGCTGCAACATTTTAAAATTTAATGGATGAATGGATTTGCACAGAAGAAGAAAAGTACATGACCCTTTTTCTTTTTGTTTTTTTTTACAACCTTACTGCCGAGTAGGTGAACGGTTAAAATAAACTATAAAACCCCAGTCATTTAAGAGACATGTAAACATGCACGTGCGCTCACACACACACACACGCACACACACACGCACATGTACATACATACATACGCACACAAACATATACGCTTTATCAAGAAATTACCACTACAATTTACAAAAGACTGTTAAAATATGTAAGCCTTTTAAGACGGTTATCATGCATGTATTTGCGTGCATGAGTCTGTGTATGCATCTTTAATCTATTATCTTTTACATGTTTCAGTCATTTGACTGTGGCCATATTGGAGCACTGTGTTGGAAAAAGTTTACTCGAATGAATCGACCACATATATAGGACGGGCTCCTTTCAATTTCCGTCTACCAAATCCACTCACAAGTCTTTGGTCGACTTGAGGCTATAGTAAAAGGCACTTGCCCAAGGTGCTAAGCAGTGGGACTGAACCTGGAATCATACGATTCGGAAACAAGCTGATGTGCATACATAAAGACATATATACATATATATATATATATATATATATATATATATATATATATATATATACCCGCAAATACATAAATGCGCTTGGTACGGCTTGGAGGACAGGAGAGAAAAATTATGAACAATCATACAAGTCTACTGCGTTATAGATGTGAACATTTCTTCCATAACAAGAGAGGTCAGGATGTACGGACAACTGCCTTGAAACCTGCAGCTCCTTTACTCTGACTATAAGTCCCTATTTATACTGTTGATCATTGGTGCGCTTGGATTTTTCAGTAAAAGAAGGCGACCAGCTAGTATGCATCTTACGAGCCCGTAGTCGGAACTGTAAAAATGTACAAGTCATTTCTAAATCTCAACATTTAACACTTATCATTGTTATCCAAATTCTTATGATAGCATTTTGTTTCTTATACACCAGCTTCCTCCCTATAGGAAGAATTCAAATCGCTGAAGAATAAAGATACATACAAACCTGCATATATAAATGCGCATTCACAGTTAGACTAGAAAATAATCGCACGAATAAACATACCACAAGTCGGAATTTCATATATTTCTAATCTATCTATATGGATGATAAAGCAGCTCCCTAAAGGTACGTTGAAGCGATAACTAATTCGTTAACTAATGACATACATACATGCATACATTGTTGTTGTTGGCACTCTGTCGATTGCGACGACGAGGGGGGTTCCAGCTGATCCGATCAACGGAACAACCTGCTCGTGAAATTAACGTGCAAGTGGCTGAGCACTCCACAGACACGTGTACCCTTAACGTAGGTCTCGGGGATATTCAGCGTGACACAGTGTGACAAGGTTGACACAACAGAAACAGAAAGTAAGAGTGAGAGAAAGTTGTGGTGAAAGAGTACAGCAGGGTTCGCCACCATCCCCTGCTGGAGCCTCGTGGAGCTTTAGGTGTTTTCGCTCAATAAACATTCACAACGCCCGGTCTGGGAATCGAAACCGCGAGCCTATGACCGCGAGTCCACTGCCCTAACCACTGGGTCATTGCGCCTCCACATACATACATACCTACATATTTATACCTATCTATCTTTCTAGCTAGCTAGCCCTCTTGGGCCAAAGTGATCCAAGGTACCTTGGCTCTAGGACACCTTGATCACCGGGAAAGATGCAGGATGCAATAAATGTGGCAGCTGAAAGACATCTAATAAGAGTCATGACTCGGAAGCTTTGAATATAGAGAATCAAAGGCTGAAACATTTGCACAAAAGAGCTTCTGTGAAGCTCTTCTATTGCTCACTTCTCCCTAGATTTTCTTACTACCTTTATATTTATTACGAATTCGTTGTTTTAACAAGGACACATACATACATACATGCATGCATGCATACATGTGTGTGTGTGTTTGCAGGAGGAATGTAAATATAGATATAAAATATACTCGTGACCAAAATACACTGTACAAGCTTACAGTATGTATCTCATGTAACTACTTGCATTGGATCAGATATTCCTGTAACTAATGCAACCTATTTACCACGATTATAGTGAAATATATAATTTGCTGGCAGTTTTCCAGGAGAAGGTATTTCAGGCACAACAATTCGAATTTATATGAATCGAGGAATGCTATTGTATGACAGTCATGCCATTTTCAATGGCATTAACTATGCACATAAGATACAGTTTTTTTGTTGCTCGTCGTTTATTGAAAATAATATTAGAAACGATGCTTTTGTTAGAGTTAATATAAGTGATTTGGTTTCCAGTTGACTTCAAATTTGAACGAATTTTTGATTCATATTTATTAATGTTAAATATTTCGTAAAGGAAACATGATAATAAAGGTTAAAACAAGAAAGAAAATAAATCTTAGTACTATTATTTAGATTGTTGAGCCACCAACGGTTTTACTATTCAGTTGACTTTTGTACTCAAGAACTTGACTAAAGTTACTTTACTAAAGGTTTAATTCAAGGATGTCAAAAAAAAATTGTATTTAGCGTCTATTGTTGTCTGAATAAAGCTAGAATAATTTCTAGTGAACCTCTTCCACAAATTACATAGCCGCAAGATATATTTTTCGTGTTACTTCAGAAGCGACTATGTGAATGAAAAGCTAGTGTTGAGATGTATCGAATGAACATACGTCGAACAATATGTCGAAAGAATCCTTCGAAGTATGTCTAATTCCAGACATAGTTTATTGCAAGAATTGTGGGTGATTGTCAATAACGTGGCCATGGATAATTTTGAGTACATTATGGTTATGAGTGCAACTGTTTCTTGATAAAAAAAAAAGAACTATTATTTAGTAAGCGTAGATTACTTTCTTCTGTGTCCGTAGAGGCGAGTGACTATTAAATGAGAATTAGTACCATGGATAAGGCGGTGGGCTGGCAGAATCGTTTAGCGGTATTTCGTCTGCCGCTATGTTCTGAGTTCAAATTTCGCCGAGGTCGACTTTGCCTTTCATCCTTTCGGGCTCGATATATTTAGTACCAGTTGCGTACCAGTACGACTGGCCCCCTCCCTCAAAATTTTGAGGCCTTGTGCCTGTTATAAAAAAGATTATTAGTTCCATGGATGTCTCAAAATTGATACTGAACCTGGAAGAAACGGTGTGATTTTTAGTTATCTCCCTTTGCGTTCTGAGCTTAAACCTCTTTCGTATCTAATTTGTCTCTCATTCTTCTAAGGTTCATAGCATAAGTACAGGTCAAGGCTGAAGCTGATTAAATCCCATCTAACGTAAAATGTTATTCCTAAATATATATTTGCTTTTAATCGGCCTCTTTTAATGGTTACTGTAATAAATATCGTAATATAGTGACATGAACATAATTATGACATTGTGGAATATTTAGTTATGTTTCTTTACTTAGGTCGATGCAAGCAGAATGTATGGACATATGCGTACGTTAGAAATGTCGCTAAACATCTTGCCTGGAGAGCTAATGATTCTTCCAGCTCAAGAATTAGTTGAATAAATGACAGTAGTAGTTATATGTGAAGATGGTTGTATTTTCTTAATAATATCTTTATATTCCAGGGAAGCAAAGATTGTATGACTATCCCATATCTTCATTCTACCATGATGTTTTCCTCAATTAATAAGTTGGTGTACATAAATTGATTTATATAATATACCTGGGATAATAATAATAATAATAATAATAATAATAATAATAATAATAATAATAATAGTTTTAAATTTTGTCACTCACTATTGTCGGAGCCCTGAGAACAGTGGGTGAAAATCTTAAGAAGTACATGGAACAAATAGGGGCTGCAATAAGTGTAGAGCACTTGCAGAAAACGGCACTACTTGGAACCGCTCGAATGCTACCGATGATGCTCGGAAAAAAAAGGGATATTATCTTAGTTCCCTGGTAGTGAACAGCTGAATCCGTAGTACATCTCCAGCGTTAGAAGCTGTGCAAAGACAATAAAATAATAAATTTCAAATTTTGCCACAAGGGCAACAAGCATGAATCGAATATATCGATCCCAGTATTCAACTGGTTCTTATTTTATTGACTCCGAAAAGGATGAAAGACAAAGTCGACCTCGGCAGAATTTGAACTCAGAACTTGGCGACGGTCGAAAAACCGCTAAGCATTTCGTTCAGCGTGCTTACGATTTTGCCAGCCTCGTCGCCTTAGTAATAACAATAATAATAATAATAATAATAATTATTATTATTATTATGATTATTATTACTAGTAAAAGTCGATTACATCGATCCCAGTGCTTGCTGGTTACTTATTTTATCGTCCCTGAAAGGACGAAAGATAAAGTCGTCGTCGGCGGAATTTGAACTCAGAACATAAAAAATAGACGAAATGCCGCTAAGCGTTCTGTATGGCGTGCTAACGACTCTACCAGCTCATCTTCTCATCATATTGATAATTCTTTCCTCTATAAGAACAAGGCTTGAAATTTTGTGGGAGTGGAATAGGCGATTACAATCGATCTAGTGCTCAACTGGATGTGAAAGCGCGTGGTTTAGTAGTCATGGTTTTCGGATCTAGATCGTAAGGTCGCGAGTTCGATTCCCGGCGGTGCGTTGTGTCCTTGAGCAAGACGTTTTATTTCATGTTGCTCCATTCAATTCACCTGGCAAAAATGAGTAGTATCTGTATTTCAAAGGGTCGGTCTTGTCACATTCTGTGTCGCGCAAACGATTCTGCCAAATAATAATAATACTAATAATAATAATAATAATAATAATAATAATAATAATAATAATAATAACAGAAAATATATACATAAGTACTGCATAACCTATTATTTGATTTTCTCAATGGTGATATTGGAAACCTTTATTTCAGCGTTTAGATTTATCTGGCTTCAATACATGATTTTTACGCTAAGTATCACTTGCTTAAGGACATGGCTGACAACTACAATTGAATTGGAATCAAACAAAAGCCAGCAGTTTCAGTATTGCTTTCTGTGGAATATTGTGGAACATCCAAGTTGTGAAATTAATTTCCAGTTTGGAGCAGCTGGTGATGTCAATCGAATTGCTTTTTCGTTCTTTCTTGCGTGTTTAATAGTTAATGATGCGATAGGAGTAGTACCGAAGAGTTTATGGAAAGCATAATGATCTTTCAAAACAACCGACAGCAATACAGATTATTTATATGAGAATGATGTTCCTTTCTATCATCGGTTTAATTGTGTTGTTCTTTGTTCATACAGGGGTTAATTTATGTTGCTGTATTTGACGCCAAAAAATTACATTCATGTATCTTTTCCTGTATGAAATACTCACAAATATAGAATTGATTAGCATTAGAATATATTTTGTTTTACTGTGACAACTGCTAGTCGTTTCCAATTAACCTTGAAACCTTCTTAAAATTACTATTTATTGGCGTTCTAACTATTTGATCGAACGTTTTTCTTCTTTCTTTCTTTGGTGGATGAATACAATGCAAGTTTAGAAAGCCATGAATTAATTCATCGTTATGTACCTCAGTTACTTCGTTCGTTTAGTCCAGCTTTAAAATGCTATATTTAAGTCGCATGAGAATACAAGTTAACTATTTTGAGAAGAGATACTTTACAATCATTATGAAATGCGTTTTCGAATTCTATGAATAATGCTAAGAGTAATTATTGAAATTAATATTAAATTAATTATTTAAATGTAGTAGATTATTATTGTTATTGTGATTATTGTTGTTGTTTTTGTTGTTGTAAGTGATGACATTCAGTAGCCTTTTTTTTTTTCCTTATTTTACTTCACAAATGTTGTATGTGACTTGAGTATGTACCTTGTTTTGTTTTGGTTTTCTTATTTTTAATGTATTAAGTGTTCTCAACAAAATGTGTTATTTCTTTACCACCCACAAGGGGCTACACACAGAGGGGACAAACAAAGACAGACAAACGGATTAAGTCGATTATATCGACCCCAGTGCAGTGCGTAACTGGTACTTATTTAATCGACCTCGAAAGGATGAAAGGCAAAGTCGACCTCGGCGGAATTTGAACTCAGAACGTAGCGGCAGACGAAATACCGCTAAGCATTTCGCCCGGCGTGCTAACATCTCTGCCAGCTGGAGTGCTTATGAGCGCTATTTTCTGAATAACATGCATATGTGTAAGCAAATATCATTTTTGCAAATAATTATTCGCATGTTTTCTTCTTAACATGCCGTTGGTACCACATAAGGCAACAAGTTGGCAGAATATTTAGCACGCCGACAAAATGCTTCGCGGCATTTCGTCCGTCTTTACGTTTTGAGTTCAAATTCCGTCGAGGTGGACTTCGCCTTTCGTAGTTTTGGGATCGATAAGTACCAGTTGGACACTAGGGTCAATGTAATCGATTTGCTCCTCCCGAACTTTCTGTCCTTGTGCCAAAGTTTGAAGCCAATATTCTGCCAAGGTCGACTTTACCTTTCATCATATCAGGGTCGATAAAATAAGTACCAGTTGAGCACTGGGGTGGATTTAATCGACTTAGTTGCATCCCCCCAAAACTGCTGGCCTTGTGCTAAAATTTGAAACCCATATCCGATTGATACCTATTATTATAGTTACTTCTGTTTTCAGATTGTCACATTCGTGTTATTCCTATTTCCAGATTATTATATCTAAGGAATTTTTCCATTTGTTTAGAGATGCCTTATCCGTTATTAAAACCGATACTTCAACTGGGAAGCAGAACTCTTTCTGGAACCATAGACAACAATATCTGGTAGACTAACTTTGATCACTCATTATATGTGCATTGGCATACCCCAGATTTGGCGTTTGTGTTATCCTCAGAATTTTTTCTAGTCTATCCTTTTACCAGCTGAGCGCGTAAGTTCCTTATAAGGTTACAGTCATTTCCAATGCATCTAAACCCCGATTCTGTCATGTGGATGTACTCCGTCTGGGATAAAATACCAGCCATAGAGACTGTGTCTAATTGTCTCCGGATGCTATGCACACACACACACACACACACACACACACATATGTGTGTGTGTGTGTGTGTGTGTAAATGCATATACATATAAGCATAAATATCTATTTACTTGTAAATATATATACTAATAGACAAATGAGTTTTGTAATACTGTTGTATTACAAAACTCATTTGCTGAAAGAAATGTGAAAAATCCTAAATGTAAATGATCAAACAATAACTCAGTCATTGATATATTAACATCCTAGTCTAAACAAACTATAAAAGCACACGCACTCGCACACATACGCACATACACTTACCATGGCATAATAAACTGCAGTACATATGCATGCGCGCGCCACACACACTCTACTCGATTAAAAAGGAGTATCAGCCGACTGCTGGTTCATCGTTTTCTCTCTCTGTCTGTTTGCCTGTCTGTCTGGCTGGCTCTCTCTCTCTCTCTCTCTGTGTCTCTCTCTCTCTCTCGCTTTGTGTGTGAGTAAGTTTTCTC
Source organism: Octopus bimaculoides (assembly GCF_001194135.2). Taxonomy (NCBI): domain Eukaryota; kingdom Metazoa; phylum Mollusca; class Cephalopoda; order Octopoda; family Octopodidae; genus Octopus; species Octopus bimaculoides. The sequence goes on from NC_068981.1 coordinate 188,213,320, forward strand.
TTTATGGTTGTCATACTCTCGATATTCTCTTGGGACCAGGCGGCGAGCTGGCAGAAACGTTAGCACGCCGGGCGAAATCCTTAGCGGTATTTCGTCTGCCGTTACGTTCTGAGTTCAAATTCCGCTGAAGTCGACTTTGCTTTTCATCCTTTCGGGGTCGATAAATAAAGTACCAGTTACGCACTGGGGTGGATGTAATCGACTTAATCCCTTTGTCTGTCCTTGTTTGTCCCCTGTATGTTTAGCCCCTTCAGGGCAATAAAGAAATAAGAAACGTTAGCACGCTTGGCGAAATGCTTAGCGCTATTTCGTCTGTCTTTATGTTCTGAGTTCAAATTCCACCGAGGTCAGCTTTGCTTTTCATCCTTTCGGGGACGATAAATTAAGTACCAGTTGCGTACTGGGGTCGATCTAATCGATTGGTTCCCTTCCCCAGAAATTTCGGGCCATGTGCCTAGAGTAGAAAATGATATTCTCCTGGGACGAGGGATTTGTGGATGCCTGTGTGCACGTGCCTACACAGGCTTCTAAAACAACTAGCAAAAGTGTGGTTAAAACTCCAGGCCACAATCACTTGCGATTGGCGACTAAACAATATAATACTCCCATACCTAGATCAACGAAATTAATGCATTTCACCTTTTTTTTCTTCCTATTTCGCCATCAGCATTTTCGATGTTATAGGAAGTTAAAACAGTTTTTGAAAGCGTATATATCATTCATTACTGGAAAACATGTACACGCATTAAAAATACTCTAGGCATACAATGCCTCTTGCATACACAGAAAAAGCATCTACATCTAATCAGTCGAAAAATGCATACACTTCTTATACCGAAGAAATCCTTTGAACAGAATTATATGTAATTCAATCCAAATAAATTTAACACACTTCGTTTTTCGCATAAGCAACGAGTAAAAAGTAAATTTAGAACATCTGGTTCTGTTATTCTTATGAGAAAACATTAATGATTGATTACAATACCCTCTAACGAATCTCTAATTATTCCCCAGAGCAGTCCTGTGCTATCATTACTGATATTTCTAAACTGTCATTCTTCGTTAAACATTTGGATAGTTTTCTGTAGGTCATTCTAGAGCACAAGATAATTCTGCATGTGCTTTTAGATGAGATCTCGGTTGCGGAGGTGTCTTTTCTCCGCTGAAGTAGACACTTGTTCTGTGTACTCCTTAGGCATTTCATAATTAAGGGTTTCATTTAATAGCATACAATAAGCCCTGAATATCACCTTTTCAAATTGGAATCAACTTTTCAACTGAAGCTAATTATACGTTCATTCAACTTTCCCGGCATAATTAATCGTTTTCATTGGTTGCATAATATTTTGATTTTTTAAAATCGGAACTCTTCCGAAAAACCGCTATAACTAACTGACTTTTGTTCTTTTTCTTTCATTCTTTTTACGGTTTCAGGCGTAAGACTGCGTCCATGCTAGAGCACTGCCTTAATTTGCTTTCTATCGGTTTTGTTTTCGTTTTATGGCTGGAGGTTGGTCTATGATTGAGTTTGTGGCAGCTGATTTTTCCAGTGTGTGTATCTTTGAATGGTTGGCTGGTCTGGTATCGTCGTTAGGAATTTATCCAATGTTTTTTAATGTTACGGTAGAGGTTCCTTTTATATTTCTGACTTCTTTAGGTAGACAGTTGAACAGTTGAAGACCTCTAAATGTCAGACTGTTACAATAGAGGGCTGGGGCGAGAGGATATTAATGCTCGTGAATTCGAAGATGGTATATTTGGAAGCTAATAGTAACTGCCACTGGAAATGATATAACAGTCCGATCCCTTGATTGCAGACGTGACTTTGTGTTTGCTGAATTAAACACAACTTCAGCGCATGTTCGCTAATTTTGAAGGAATCAGGATTTGGAAAATGATTCTTTAACCAGGCGTATTTTGCTTTAGAAATTATTCTTTACACAGTACCATTTGTCAATGCAACGGACGATTTAGTAAATATTTTTCTTATAACCTAAATCTTACTTATAAGTTTTCTCATATAATCGTCCATATCAACGGCTAGATTTCAAGACGTTTATGTTCGACTAACAAATTAGAAATTTAAATTTTAAGTTTCACAAGATATTTATTACCTCCGCCTTCGCTAGGGCGGAGGTATTGTTTTCACTCGTGTTTGTTTGTTTGTTTGCTTGTTTGTCCGGGGACAAGATATCTCGAGAACCGCTGGACGGATTCGGATGAAACGTTCAGGGATGTTTGGCCTCGTGACTGACACGAACTGATTAGATTTTGAGATCGATCCGGTACCGGAAAGGATTTTGGATTATATTTCGTGTTTTTTTTTTTTTTTTACTAAATTTTTGAGAGCAATCGGGTTGATTTTTAGTATTCTCGTTTGTGAGAGCAGTCGAGTTTATTTCAGATATTCTCATTTTAAAAGTTATCTCTGGCTAATCGTTGAGAAGACGTTGGTGTTGCCTTGGCGGAGGTTTTGCCTCTCTGGCTGCTCTTGATCCTATTGTATTATGATACCTTTTTTTTTTTTTTTTTCAAATAAGGAAATAAACGTTTCCAAAATAATCCAAATTCACCTTTATTAAAGCTATAACAGTTTTTCAGTTGAGCTGATATCTTGATATCTGTACGTTATGGTGATTAGATCGTTTCTTGAACTTCTCAAATAATCCACGAGATGCATTGAACGTGTGAATGACTTCCATAGATTCTTATTGCATTTAACGCCTCTTATTAGATAATGGTTTCTTGGAGTGGTGGGTGGCGAGTGGAATATCTTCTCAAGCATTTAGTTCCTCAATCTTTTCTCATGATTTTATAACGCATTTCTGTTAGTTTAGAAGCGTGTACACTCGCTTGCGTTTTATTTTGTCATATTAGTCATTGTAGTTTCATTAAGTTGACAATGCAACTTTCACTAACATTTTTTGTTGTTTTCTCTTACCTTTTATAATAATCTTTAATTTATCTTATGACGTTGCTTTTCATTTACGATATGGGAAAGGATAACAAGAAAGGATTTTTTTCTTTTGGTTATAGCGCTTTGAGAATTTTCTAAATTATTACGCATCTGCTACGATGTAACACGACTCAACGCTTCAAACCACAAAACCAAATCAAGTATTCGCGCTAATAGATTCCGATTTAAACTGGAAATTCTGGACTCGGTTAAATAACGAAAATAGGTTGTTTTCGTGATTTTTGTTGTTGATAGACGAGAAATATATATATAATATTTATTACCTCTTATATATACATATATAGATAGATATAGATATATACCTATAT
>NC_068981.1:188218682-188220129 GCF_001194135.2 Octopus bimaculoides
ATATATATATATATATATATATATACTTATGTATATGTATAAACTAGCAATGGTAAATTCTTTACTTATCGTTATTACTAAATTACTAAAGCTTACTGAAAACACTAGATTTCATATTACTGTTTTATCTTGAAATAATCAAATTAAGGGGAAAAGAAAATGCTTCATAACACATAGATGATATCAAAATTCTTTATTTTAGCAACAGCGAAGAAGAAATGTGTATTCTTTTGCCGCTGCAGTTCTGTAGGCTACGCCTTTAATTTTCTTTAACATTACTTTGATGTAAATGCCGTGGTGTGAAGATAACCATTAATCTATGTCATGCTTAAGTAGGCGTGCCTCGGTATATATTCTCTGGTGTATTTTACAGAATTGAAAATGAACCTAAAAATCAGTGTTTGGCCACAAGTCTCTCTTGTTGATTATTTAGAAAGAAATAAGTTTTATCATTAATTATTGCTTTCGTTACAATCAATTAACTTTAAATATGTTACCTTTTCTACGTCAAGCATTTTTTTGTCTGTAAAGCTATGTTAGACTTTTACGAGAAACATCTAATATTTACAAAGATTGAGTAAATAATTTTAAGTCTTACAAATACTTTTAATCGAAATGAATATTGATGTTATTCCATTTGGTTGAAGTTCTCACCTTACTGGGTTATGTAAAAAATGTTTTCCGAATAATTTGCGTAGGCAGAAATAGAATATTAATTTTCTTTCAGTAAGTTGAAAGCATATCGGTGTAAATTCTTTTATTTTGGGTGTAATTGATATAAGAATGAAATTAGTGCAAGAATTTTTCGATGTAATTGGTGTAAGAATGAAATCACATGGCCCATGTTATTTTGATTAAAAGTTAATGGAAATATATAAATATAAATTATCCTTACGTTTTTACTTTAGCTTCAATTGCTATAGACACAGTGCGTTTGACTGGATGGATAATGGCTCAACCAAGCGAGAAGCAAATGTGTATTCATATTCTATTATTGCTGCGAAAGCAAAATCAAAACATTTAATAGTTAATTGCATATATAATAGAAAAATAAGCAAGAAATTCGAGATAAATTTAGAATGATTATGATTGTTATTATAGAAACAACAAAAACAACAATGACGACGACGATGGTGACGATGAAATTAAATAAAGACAATGAATAATAGTAATAATAATAATAATGACGATGATAAAAAGAAGAAGAAGAATTATAGGTTTCTTATTTGTATATGCTTTTTCATCTGTCAACAATTTCAGTATAAACAGAAAGAAATCTGAAACGTCGCTCAGAGCAGCTTTAAAAGTTTCGACTGCATCAAAAAAGCAGTGTCTTCCACTGATATTTCACTTCTCTTATTTTACGAAGTAAAATAGGGAGATCTATGAAAGAAAGATGTGTTCTCTTTTATACATATATAGTGAAACTACCTATCGTCACTAGATA
>NC_068981.1:188220142-188220967 GCF_001194135.2 Octopus bimaculoides
GTCAACACGACTTACTATGTACACCAAACCAAACCTCCGCGGCATATCTCTCTCTTCGATTCTGTTAGGTGACTCAGCTTCACCACGATAAATAAACAGACAAGAGTTCTTAAACAGACAAGAAATTCTCAGCCAGCGACGAACATCTGTATAACAAGAATCAAGGCCCGGCATCGATGCCACGACATCACAACTAGTGATCAGCTCTGCCACACTCAGCCAACTCACTTTCACATACAGAACTTTTCCTATAGTGTACTAAAGATCTGGTATAATTGCTCACGTGTTATTGACTCTTTTTCTCTGCTGTAATATTTCACATACACATGTATCACTCACATACACACTTTTCTTTGTATGACGGCCTGTCTTTGATTATGTTATTATATGTCGCATTCACACTCTCACACAGACATACATCTTTAACGCTACAATAAATATCTCTGTTATTCATCTAATACGGTTGTGGTCTTTCATTACTGGTCATCTATGTTATCGTCGCATAACATATTTTGTATATCATCTTCGATATATTATTTTGTGTTCGACCGTGTGACACGTTTAAATAAAAGGAGTCCTCTGTTTTTCCATTCGTCACCATTTCTCCTTTTTGAGTTAGCACGGTCGTTCCTTACACATAGGTACCTTACATACGTATACACACAAATACACACGCACAGATGCATTCAATAGCAAGAGAGAGGAAGGGAGAGGAATAGAGAGAGAAAGAGGCAGATAGAGAAAGAAAGTATACGAGCATTTTCTTGTTCTGAGTATATCTATACTAATATACATACATGTGTGTGTGTGTGTGTGTGTGTGTGT
>NC_068981.1:188221296-188222678 GCF_001194135.2 Octopus bimaculoides
ATATTCTTCTATATTTATAAAAATTCCAAATATATAAATACAAAAACACATATAAATAAATAAATATCTATGTGATACCTAGAACAGTGAATTTTAGAATTAAAAGTTATAGTACAGTGGTGTAATAAAAATTTGAGATGATAAAATGTTAAAGGACGTACTAAAATGCCATAAAATACAAAAACTAAAAAATTCCATCTACGGGCCGTTTCAGAGACGTTTCAGAGACGTGCCAACTACATACCAGCTGGCTGGTATGTAGTTGTATAATTGTATATCTGTATTTGTTTTTCCAGTATTATGTGAAAACAGCCTGATGTGGGGAGTTTTTTAAAATATGATTTATATGCTGAGTAAGATAGGGGTTCCAGCCTGGTGATGCAAATTCCAAGTGTGGACGTACCGTTGTCATATACAATGTTAAATAGATAGCTAGAAAGCGACTGAAAGGTCTTACTGAGTGATGCTAAGACACCGTCAGCCTTCTTGACAATCTTAGTGATATGGTTTGTCCAACGCAGATTGCTGTTTACTATAATACCCAGATCACGTTCACTAGAAGACTTCTTGAGATTGGTGTTGCTGAGGGAGTATGTAAAGGCTGATTTTTTTCCTCCCAAAATGCATGGTGAGGCATTTGTTCACAGCTAGTTTGAGTTGCCAGTTAGAGATCCATTGCTACATTGTGTCTAAGTTTGACTGCAGGAAAGATCTATAGCTCAGAAGATCTGTTCTTTTTATTTCGAGGTGCATCTTGATGTCCTCTTCATATTTCAAAACTGTAATATTCCTCAAGTTGGCATCAATGTCATTAATACATGCAGCAAACAGTAGGGGTCCAAGAACAGAAGTCATCTCGTAGGATTGAGAATGATGTCCTAAAACCATAACAACCTTTTTATGTGTGTATAATTTGGCGCGCATATATCAATGTATTTATCATGGGGTGCATGGAGAGCGGCAAGAATTCGAAGAAACAGACTAAAACGTCAGTATGTCATCGCTGTTGTTTTACATCATCGGTGAACACTTCCGTTTAGACGCTACGTGTTCATAAACACGCGATTCACTGGCTTAAGGGGAGCTTTGAGTCACCGCGGTGTTTCGAACTTATCTTTTGTCTCTTCAGTGAAAGCTATCTCATCATATATTATTGCATATATAATTATCATAGTATAATACAGGGTGTCCACAAAGTCTGGGTACATGGAGTAAATAAAATCATAACATAAACAATTAAATATAAGAAATAATAATTTCTTAAAGTATGTGTTAATCCTCATGTACCCAGACTTTGCGAACATCCTGTATATTGTATGCGTTTTTGTGCGCATGTGTGGGTGTGCGTATGTGTGTGTGTGTGTGTGTGTGTGTGTGTATGT